>NC_066536.1:11487905-11710405 GCF_024679095.1 Eriocheir sinensis
ATTTGTTCCCCTCTTCTATATCCCTCTTGTGACCTTTTCCTATATACGTCTCCCCTATGTTTATGCCTTATGCTCCCCTTTCTGATTCACCGTGTTCTATCCCCTATGTCTTGCACCCTATACTGACAGATGTTCGTCCCCCTACATTTGTCCCCCTTTCATATATCCCTCTTATGACCTTCTCTTATGTCTCTCTTATGTCTCTTTGCCGTGTGCTCCCGTTTCTTATTTATCGTGTTCTGTGCCCTATGCCTTGCACCCCAAATTGACAGATGTTCCTCCCCCTACATTTGTCCCTCTTTCTTTTATCCTTCTTATGACCTTCTCGTATGTCTCTTTGCCGTGTGCTCCCGTTTCTTATATATCGTGTTCTGTGCCCTATGTCTTGCACCCCATACAGACAGATGTTCGTCCCCCTACATTTGTCCCCCTTTCTTATATCCCTCTTATGTCTCTCCTATTTCTCTTTACCGTTTGCTCCCGTTTCTTATTTATCGTGTTCTGTGCCCTATGTCTTGCACCCCATACTGACTGGTGTTCGCCCCTCTACAGGTGAGAATGATAGGAGCCATGCCCGCCGTGGCCGTGCGGCAGCAGCGGAAACACGTGAAACATGAGGACCACTCCAAGCACCGGCCCACCACGCTCACCATAGACGCCAGCACACCCTACGCAGGTACCTTATTCGTCTGCCCCCCCCCCCTCTCCTGCCCCCTCCCCCACCTCACCCCTCATACACCTGCACTCACGGCATTGTTAGGTGTGTCACGTCATCTCTCTACCTGTACTCGCCTCAGGTGTTCATCGAGTCATCCTGAGGCCACGAACATTTTCAGTAGTGTCATCTGTTCATATTCACTCTCTCACTCACTCTGACTCACCCATTCACTCACTCGTAACTCTCTTCTTTTTCAGCATCGTCATTATCATCGTTATTATCCCCTCGGCGTTATTCTTTTTTTTCATTTTCCTCGCATTCTCCTTTTCATGAACGCGTTCCCTCTCTCCCGCACTTCATTTGTTCCTGTCCACTCTCACAATCGTACTCCGCTGCTTAACATCTTCCCTCATCTTCTTCCGCTCTTCAACTCCGCTTTTACCGCCGCACTCGCTCCTTCTTCCCTCCCGCCGCACCGTTACACCTTCCTTCAGCTTCCCTCTTTTATGTCATGTCTTCCTGGCTCCTCATAAACCTAACTTCTGCCTCACTGTGCCTTCCCATTATTCACCCTTCACGGTCCCACCACCTCTTCCATCTCATTGCTCTTCCCATACCTCACGCCTTATACTCGTTTTCCCACTCACTCACTCACTCACTCACTCACTTTTTTTTGCGCCTACACCTGTTGCATCTAATTCATTCATCTTTTTCTTGGTCTTTCTCTTTTTCCAATATTTTCTCTCCGTTTCGATCAGTTTCTAGCTTCTCTTTTGTTTTCTTCATAGCTTCAAAGTATGGTTTAAGTCTTATCATCATTCGTATGTTAGTATTCATTCACGCTTCCCTCTTCATTTCTTACTTACAACTAAGGACAAAATAACATCGATTACACTCATCTTTCCTCAAACTACTGTACTTCGCGCTCAAAAGATTCTCCGTAGGGATTAGTTTCGTTCTTTTATTCCTTACCTCATAGCTTTTATTTCTTCTCTCCCCTCACAATGTCGTCTTTCAGATCTCGTGCTTTCCATGGCTTCCCTTAGCACGACGCCATTCCACGGTCCTTTACGCCTTACCACACCATCATGATCAATTCCTCCTATCCAGTCTTCCTTCCGTCTTTCCTTCCCTCCCACTCTATAAATACGAGAGAAGGGAAAGGAAGGAAAGGGTTACGCGAGAAGGAAACGGGAAGAAGGAATCAGGGCGGAACAGGAGTGAGGGAGACAGAGAGAGGAGACAAGTGAAGGGTAAATTGGATCTACCGCCGCTTAACGTAACTTCCCGCGGGGTTTTATGTGACGTTAACAATTCCTTAATCGTCCATAGAGAGGGTATCAGGCCACGCCACGCCGCCTCCCTCGCGCCCTCCTTCCCGCTCCCTCTCTCCCTGTTTTCCTTCGGCCGTCTGTTAAGGTTCCCTCCGCCGCCCTAGGTAGCCATCACTCACCCCTGACATCGCCCACCCTAAAGGCCCCTGACACGTCTAACCAAACCTTTATGTTAAGCTTGAAGTACTTACTAACACTACGTTATCAGGCTAATGCAGTTTTTTTTTCTCGTTAAATGAATACATGTGTACATTTTTTGTGTTGTGTAAGTCATGATGCATAATTGTGTTTTTTTGTGTGTTTTTTTAATAATGTCTAGAGTGTATCGTAATGATGTTCCCCTCTAGCCAAGGCCAGGCCGCCGGGCACCAACAAGGGTAACACCACGAGGCTCGCACCCGCCACACCACCACCCACCTGTTCCCGGCCCCCACAGTTTTGTTCCTCCCTCTCCTCCTCCTTCTTCTCATAGAATCATTATATGGTTTCTCGCCTTATTAGTACCCAAGATATTAACAGATAGCTCTTTCTTCCACCGTGTTCAGCTTTACTTTCCTTGCGTTATGCAACCTTCCATCCTACTGTTCCTTATATATATATATATATATATATATATATATATATATATATATATATATATATATATATATATATATATATATATATATATATATATATATATATATATATATATATATATATATATATATATATATATATATATATATATATATATATATATATATATATATATATATATATATATATATATATATATATATATATATATATATATATATACGTATATGTATGTATATATATATATATATATATATATATATATATATATATATATATATATATATATATATATATATATATATATATATACACAGTTTATGTTGAGTATATAATCCTGAGACAAGTGTGTAACCTTCTTGAGGTTAGGCACGCTCCCTGGGCCCCGCGAGCCACTCGTGCTCGTGTGGTCGTGTTCCCTGTGTAGTGTAATCACTCACGTGCACCTGAGTGTCGGCGTGGCGCATGGCAGGTGAATGACTCACGCGGCACACACCTGGCCAACAAGTGTGTGGCACGGCCTTTCTGCCTCGCAACAAACCTGTACAACAACACCTGTGTGGCGGGCACTGCGTGGGAGGGGTGAGGGGTTGCAGGTGCCGGATGCCTGGCCACCTGTGCGCATGGCTGGCCCTGTTAGTAAAGGTTTGCATTTTGGGCCCAGAAAGTTACACGGAGGAGTCAACAATATATACATATTGATTAATGAACAGTTAATCAATAATCCTCTTGAAAATTAACCGCTTTTTTAATACATTTTTCAAATATAAAATAGAAATCCGTATCAGTGATGCATTTTATTTTGCGGGTTTTTTCCAGCGTCAGTTAGTGATATGATTAAATTAGGCCGAATAATTCATGCAATGCCTGTCAGTATTTTAATGTCTATATGAATTCGTAAAATGTTTCAGGATTAAATCTCCGCTCTACGGTCATCATACAAGAACGTGTGGAACGTTTCAAACACATTCGTTTCACTTCTCTAAACATTATTAATAAAATGGCATTGTCGCATATTATCGCCGTTAGATATTTATAATCAATCCGACACTTCCACGCGAGTGTCTGTCTGTCGCAACTCTAGTCCTAAGCAGCGGGTCACTGGGTGCGTCCGAGGCTGCCAGATCCCGTCGCTGCAGCATCCAGACGAGATGTCACTTCAAGAAGGCAACACACGCTAGACTAGAGTATCAGAGGCGGGGAACAGTGACCCAAAGTGCTTTAAGTAGGCCCGCACACTATACACGCTGGAAGTGTATGGTGTTGGGGGGCGGGTGGAGAATGTCAGTAAGGGCGGTGGGAAATCTGTGTCTGTGGTTAGCTCGGAAGACTGGACGCACGACTAGACACCTGGAGAACTCTCAGGATGCACCTTCGCTTCCACTCATCGAGGCAGAAGCGAATGTTGGAGATTTGCACGTTCAGCGCCCAGCAAACCACCTGCTGCGGCGTATGACTTCAGTGACACGAGTTGTCAGAATACAGTGGACACGGGGCGCTCAGGCATGGCAGAGGGTTAAGCTTGGATTACTTTGCTTCTGCTTTCCAAGAGAGTCGCCGTGTTCACTGCTCATTTTGTGTCCGTCGCTTCATTCGTTAGAGGATGGATACTGTTAATTTGTCATTCGCTACTACCTGCCAATCCAGTAGTCATCCACCTGCCATGCAGTCATCAGCAGCCATTTTATTTATTCGGTAACCGACACTCACACTATCGGTAATGTTGTTCGTCACTGTCACTCTTCGTCCTCACTCCTGACGCTAACTTGTTTCCCTCCCTGTCAATGTCACGCTGGTAGGCAAGACAGTCCTTCGGGGATTTTCTGGGTCTCTTTTATGGGTCTTGCTCTAGCATACCACCATTTTTCGTGACTCTATGTGTGTGTGTGTGTGTGTGTGTGTGTGTGTGTGTGTGTGTGTGTGTGTGTGTGTGTGTGTGTGTGTGTTCATGTATAGTAGTATTTGTGGATTTAATCATTAAGTAAATCAAAATTAATATTTTAAAGTAGATGATAGAAACAAATAGCATTAGAGGTGTGGGAGAAATCCCACCACTATTACTGTTTTTGTCAAATATATTTTTATGTCCACCATTTTTTCATGCACAAATATCAAGGTACATAGCAACAACTAATTCCCTGAATGCCATCCATAGTAATTACTAGCTCCATGTACAGATAAACCTATGGTCTTTTTTTTAGCACAGATTGTCATACTTTATTTTGATGACATTCATGATATTTGATTACATACATTAGTATCATAGTTTACTCTTTAATTAGTTGTTTTGGACACCTGTAATACTCTTTAGATGTACAGTGATTGTTTGTTTACGTTGTGCTGCTAGCGAAAACCCCCGGGGCGAGGAGGGGTAAGGTCACCAACAGTTGAAGCAGCGTTCCTCTCTTACGCTTCCTTCCTCACCACCTGTTGCTTGGTCAGCCGTCCAGTGGTCGATGTCGGCTTGTTAAACACACACCATCCACTCTGTGTCTCTCTTTCTCTGTCTCTCTCTCTCTCTCTCTCTCTCTCTCTCTCTCTCTCTCTCTCTCTCTCTCTCTCTCTCTCTCTCTCTCTCTCTCTCTCTCTCTCTCTCTCTCTCTCTCTCTCTCTCTCTCTCTCTCTCTCTCTCTCTCTCTCTCTCTCTCTCTCTCTCTCTCTCTCTCTCTCTCTCTCTCTCTCTCTCTCTCTCTCTCTCTCTCTCTCTCTCTCTCTCTCTCTCTCTCTCTCTCTCTCTCTCTCTCTCTCTCTCTCTGTGGCTTTCTGTAACACCCAGCCTAGGGGGGGGAGGGGCGTGTCCCTAGCTCTGGTCGGGCGGCTCCGCGGTGGTGCTGGTCAGTGCTGGTGCTGACGCCTCGCCTCCCTCCACTCAGCATCACGGCAAGGTGTGCTGAGCCAGTGCTGTCACCCTCACCTGAGTCCCGACGCTGCCACCTGAGGGAGAGGTTTGGCCGTGGCCGAGCATGAGTAGACTACTGAAACTCTTGAAGGCACGGGGAGGGGTTTGTAGGGTTCATAGGTAACTGATTGATCATGCAGGTTAACTAAAATGTTTACCTGGACACGGGCCGGACAGGTGAACAGCAAGTACTCCGCACACCTTGCCTCTCTCTCCCTTTCTCTCTTTATCTCTCTCTCCTCTTAACAAGTGTTGATCGTGTTTTGTTTTTCTTCTCTCCTTATTCCACACCGTTTATCTCCTTCCAGTGCATTTCGACTCACTCTAGTTTACTAATGGCTGCCACTCATAGTTTGCCCCTTAATTTTCTTGCTCCACATGTATTGGGTGTTCCTTCGAGCCTTCTGGTGTGTAGGTGCCCCCGTCAGGCCGCCTCTCGCTGGCCTGCACCTCCTCTGCTCTGCCCCCTCCTCCCCCCTCCTTGCCTCCTTATCTCTCTACCCCTCCTCACTACCCCTGACAGCCGCGTCCCTCCCTTCACCCACATCTCCATTTTCCTCCCAATTTCCTCGACTTCACCTCTCCCGCCTCCTCCCTTCCCTCCCTCCCTCACTATGTCAACTGCTGTATTGACTCAGGCATGGTACTGGTCTATTTCTTTTTGATCGTTACTTTTTTTTCAATCTTTTTCTATGTCGTAAGACGTAAGTTAATGTAATGAGTCATAAGTGTTTTGTTACAGTGTTTTTGTTATATACATTTTGAATCAGTATTGTTTATTGCTGTTGTGAAAGTTCATTGTCAGTGTGTTACCGCTCAAGATTATATTATTATTATTACCATCATTATCATCATCAGAGTGCAGACGTAAAGTAACGCAATTAGCATCCCTTACCACGCCTATCTCTCTAAAGTCAGTTCAAGCATCAAGGTGACATTCGTCCCTCCACAATCGGGCGGCTCATCAGTCCGCCCTGATAGAGACAAACCCTTGACATAGGATTAGGCGCGCCGTGTCCCGCCTCTCACGTAAGGATGTAACGGGCCCTCCCCCTCTGCCAGGCCTCCCCACCCCCCTGAGGAGTCCCCGCGGCTCCCCTAGGGCTTCCCCAGTGGCCAGTCCTGTCGCCTCTCCAAAGCCGTCGCCGGTGACGTCTCCGAGGGCACAGCCTAAGCAGGTCTCCACGACGGGTTGTGCGTACAGGTGTGTGCACGGCTACCTGTGCGGGCGAGTGTCGCTGCTGCACGTGTCGGTGGTGTGCGTGCTGCTGGGCATCACCCTCCTCGTGGTGGGCCTCGTGCAGCTGGCGCCGGGGGCAGGTGAGGCGCCGTTCCCTCATGTCACCTTTTCATGTTCACAGGGAAGGGTGGTTCTTGCCCCCATCCCTCCCTCCCTCCCTTCCTCCCTCCCTGAGTGCCTCATCACTGCCACTCACGAAGGCCGCTATTTTTAGCCCAACGCTGGAGGGCGTGTCCCGCCAGGCTGGGCTGCGGGTCACTGAGGTCACCAGGTTCAGTGCGGCCTGTGTGGCTGGGTGAGCCGAGGCATCTTCCTCATGTATATCATTTGCTTCCAGTTATGCCTCACACAGCCCACATCAGTGGCCTTATTGGTTTGTTTTCACTCTCTTGAATGATTCATGAGTCAACACAATGCTGAACTGTCACCGAGGAAAAAGGAACGGAGGGTGGGACACTAAATAATGTGTCTGTTTAAGAACATGCATGCAAGGTACAACTCGTAGAAATTTTCTGTTATGTCCCATATGTTATCTAGTTCTCGGGCTATGTATTCTTGTTGCAATTATATATATATATATATATATATATATATATATATATATATATATATATATATATATATATATATATATATATATATATATATATATATATATATATATATAAACACTGCTTTATAATTCATTGGATATTACCTTTGCCTGGCCTCCGGCAGACTGACTTAATAATAAAAATAATAAAGGTAAATAAAAATAATGAAATAAACTAAAGCATTATTCCATGGATCCACTTCTTATTTACGTCATCAAAGCTTTCGGAGTTATTTCCACAAAGTTTTGGCGATGTAAATCATTTAAGAACTGAAAGAAGCTAAGTGGGCCGTGATAGGCCCCATTGAGTTTAGGAGGACGGGTTAGGCATTTATAACACTGCTTGACAGGCATTTGTGCAACAAAGGTCTTGCAAACAGGAAGCTTTCTGAATTAACAACACTCAAGTAAGATTATAGGAATAGCAGTCTGCCACTCTCCCTAAAAGGAATGGTGTACAATCAGTGTATCCTGCCATTCCTAACATATGGTTCACAAACTTGACGCGTTACATTAGCTCTACAGAGAAACTTAAAAAGCTAACAAAGAGCAACGGAGAAAAACATATTTGGTGTAACATAGAGACAGGAAGCGAGCATCACGGTTTATTGAAGAGTAAAAGGTTGAAGATGTTAACGGCGATTAAGAATAAGATATGAACTTGTGCAGGTCATATCATGTATAGAACTAATAACATATGGTCACCGAAAGCAGGAGAGTGGCAACCCAGAATTTCTAGGAGCCAGGGTAGACAGAGGACAGAGAACATTGACATGAGACTGGAACGTTAGGAAAGGTCTTTAGCATACATGATGATGATGATGTGTCTGTCAGTACATTTAGTCCTTATGCCCATGTTTGTCGATAGTATATGTTGTGTGTGTCTGACATATTTCTTGCAGGTATGTAAGGGAGATAGTTAATAGCAGAATCATATAACATTGATAATAGTTGTAATGATTGTTTTAAAAATGTAGTTGTAACAAAGCTAGTAGTAGTAGTAGTAGCAGTAGTAGTAGTAGTAGTAGTAGTAGTAGTAGTAGTAGTAGTAGTAGTAGTAGTAGTAGTAGTAGTAGTAGTAGTAGTAGTAGGAAGATAGTAACAAGAGACATAGGATAAGTACAGAAAAAATCAAATAAAATATCTCATTACCATAAACATACAATTTTTAAAGGTTTACAAACATAAAACACAAACTGCAAACCAGGTGACAACCATCAACCTAAAACACACACACACACACACACACACACACACACACACACACACACACACACACACACACACACACTATACAACAGCACTTACGATCGAAACCACAAAGGAAACAAAATATGCACAAACAACCCCCACACACTGCTTTCCCTTATCACCTAACTTATTTACCATTACTCACTCCCCATCTATTTATAAGACTATTGATACTAACGAGGAGGAGGAGAGTATGAAGGTAGTGACGCACCTTACACCTGCAGCAGTGGTGGTGGTGGGGTCTGACAGCAATGGGTTCCCGGCAGGCTCGGTGGTCAACAAGTATGCCATCATCGGAGCGGGCACGGGCTTCCTCGGGCTGGGCTTCCTGCTGCTTATAATCCTCTGTGCCTGCCAAAAGAACACCCACCGACGCCGACGCCCGCCCCCGCATCTTGTCCAGGTGGGTGTCTGTCCGTCCATCTTTGTTTCCTTTGCTCTAGGTAGTGGGTCAAGGGGTGGGATGACGTGTTCTTGGCAGATGAAGAGTTATCTTGCCTGGCTTTGTGTATGTAAGCGTTTGCAGAACCGGTAGACAGGATGTGATTTTTTGGTAGTTGATGAGAGACGGGAACTTTGTGATTCTGTGTAAGCTTTTGGGAACATATGGTTATTATGTTATTCTTGTTTATGTGTATGACTTACTTTACAGGAGAGAGGGTCACGTTTTTTACTAACTGATTATAGATAGAAGACTTTGTGAAGGTTTTTAATTATATAGTGACACAGAAGAGAAAAAAATAGGGGTTTTGTAACAGTTAACACGTGTTAGCTTCCCAAACAGAGGGACATGGTATAATAATATGTTGATTCTTTTTATGACACATGTAGTTTTGAGAATAGTACTGTTATTGACTTTAGAAGAGGGTATATGGAAAAAAGACTGTAATCCATTTTACCTTACATCAGACTTAAAGCTTAATTACAACATAGTTTCGTGTTGGATAAAAATGAAGAGATTGGACTAAAAGTAGACATGAGAGTTGATAATATTAGCTAAAAAAAATGTCAGAGGAGAGGACAGGTAGAGAAGATAATGAGTCTGTCTTACCTCTTTAATCTCGTGAACAAGAGAACACTGAATGACAGGAAGTGACGGATCAGACCAAGGAGACAGGGTGTGAAATACTCTATATCTATTTTATTATTGATTGACAGGTAGGGTATTGTAAGTAATGCATTGTAGGTATTGTAGACAGGTAGAGTGGGTTATAAGATCATAATCGGTGTATTGAATAAGAAAAACAAGCAGGCAGACAAGTAAGCGAACGAGTAGACAGCCAGGCAGGTGATTAAGTCCAGCCCGGCACACCTGAGTCATGTTTGAAGTGAGCAGCTCGTCTTTTCATGTTTACCTGATGCAGTTTTAATGACCAGCTCTCCTCCACGTCTCTTGGTCTTGCGCTCTGATCCCCTACCCTACCCTCCCCCACCCTTCCTCTCTCGTTTCTCTCTTGTTTCTCTCTTGTTTCTTTGTTGTTTCTCTCTTGTTTCTCTCTTGTTTCTTTGTTGTTTCTCTCTTGTTTCTCTCTCTTTCTCTATTGTTTATCTCTTGTTTCTCTCTCTTCTCTCTCTCTCTCTCTCTCTCTCTCTCTCTCTCTCTCTCTCTCTCTCTCTCTCTCTCTCTCTCTCTCTCTCTCTCTCTCTCTCTCTCTCTCTCTCTCTCTCTCTCTCTCTCTCTCTCTCTCTCTCTCTCTCTCTCTCTCTCTCTCTCTCTCTCTCTCTCTCTCTCTCTCTCTCTCTCTCTAATTACAGCTTAGTCCAGATACTTTACGATTGATCATTATCTCCACAGGTATTTCTCTTCAGGTGTCCAAACACTTGCGATATCTTATTTTTTACATATTTTTCACTACGACCATATCCATAATTTTTTTTCTTTTGCTCCCGTGCACGAGAGGTAAAATTAATTGGATTCTAAATACGCATAGAATCAATAGGTAAGACAAAAATACAGGTAAACTCAATTTGACTTTAAATACGCATAAAATCAACACTATAGGTAAAGAAAGAACTCGTTAAGATTATTCCGTTGATAAATACGCATGACATCAGTAAGTAAAAGAAGTCTGGTTAAAGTGGACGACATTCCCCTGCTGTCTACTGTCTGGCGGTGATGCGTAGTCGAGGTGTTGGTATCTGAATCACTGACTTTATCCTTTGTTAAGACGTCACTCCCCTCATCGCCCGGGTTATAATATGTATTTGATATCCTAACCGGCCTATCAGTAATTTTATACCCAGTGGACATGCGTACCTATATACCGCCTTGTAGAAACTAAATTACTCAGCTTTCATTGTGTCCTTGTACCGACTTGCAGATATATAATTACAGACCCAGAGACCCTGATATAACGTCTGATTCACACGATAATTTACCGACTAATAGGCACTTATTACCAAGCTGTCGCGCATAGTTTAATCATACATATCAAAGCGACAATAATTGCTCATTCAGTCAAGGATTCGAAACTAAATTGTATTAGCCACTTGGCCACCTCAACGTGTGTGTGTGTGTGTGTGTGTGTGAGAGAGAGAGAGAGAGAGTGTGTGTGTGTGTGTGTGTGTGTGTGTGTGTGTGTGTGTGTGTGTGTGTGTGTGTGTGTGTGTGTGTGTGTGTGTGTGTGTGTGTGTGTGTGTGTGTGTGTGTGTGTGTGTGTGTGAAAATTTGAATATTCATCTTCATTAGTGGTCTTCATCACTGTGCGGGCCGTGTGTGAGGCAGAATATCGATGGGTGTGAGGAAGGTCAGGGAGGCGCCAGGTGGTCAGCGGGAAATTATAATACGTTCGGACGGGCCACGGAAGCTGAAGCTGTCCAAATGTTTTAAAAGATTGATGGAGTGATAAGTAGATGGATGCCTGTTAATAAGCTGCTTAATAGGCTTACCAAGAGAGCACACGGAACATGAACAGGGGTGAGGAAGGTCCTGGAAGTGTTAGGGGATGGTTATGAAACTGTACTTCGGTGAGGGTTTTTGTGGGGGCTGTGAGGCTGTGTACACTCGAGAACCGCAAGGCATGAACGATCCAATTCGGGGCTGGAGTTCAGGGTTGTTATTCTCAGAGAGGTAGAGGAGGGTTTCTGGACACCTCTCCTTCCGAAATTGACCTCTTTTTCGTCCACCTCTTTGGATTCTTTTTAGGAGCAGCAAGTAGCGGGCTTTTTTATTATTGTTTCTTTTTTTTGTGCCCTTGAGCTGTCTCCTTTGTTGTAAAAAAAAAAGGCCTAAAAGGAGATCAGTCGGTCCTCATGATTGCTTCATGGGATCATGGTACAGAAGAAGGGTCAGGCTACCAACAGGGTCATTAAACTACCCCCGGAAATGCCCCAAACTCCGACGAAAGCCTTGTTAAATAGGTGATCTTGGGCGCCGAAAGGTTTGAGAATGCGGTCAGGTTGTGGGCGGCGATCAACCCTGCCCTCGGCGTGTGAGAAAAACAAGAGGTACCAATCAGAGCAAATAATCACAGCCCCTTAGAATAAAACCCTTTCAAGGAGGTAGGGGGGGTGGGGCATCAAGGCATTTCTAGAACTGACCTTGCGTTTCTTAAAAATTCTCTCCAAATTTTCAACATTTCAAGGATAAACACGTTGCTTAAGTTTTCTTCCTCATGTTTAACCTTCAATTTTTATCCATTCGTGGCAAAAATCGATAGATGAGTAAATGATTCATGAATGCGATATCGGATGACCTTGCAGTTAGGGTTTATGACCGCGATGTACGAGAGTTTTCAAGGAGGCCATGAGAGTGTGGGCCTCTTGACTCATCCCTTCACTCCTCCGCCTCGTCCAATCGCTGGCCTCCACTCATCATGACGTGAAAGGGATGAAGGTTATCAGTCCTGACGACCTCATTATACGTGTAATTAAGAGCACTGCCTCGGGAATGCCTCTAATTAAGCCGAATCTGTTTAGATTCAAGAGATAGATAGATAGATAGATAGAGAGAGAGAGAGAGAGAGAGAGAGAGAGAGAGAGAGTATGTATGTATGAAAAATATAAATAACACATAATTTATATCATGTTCTTGCAAGCCATTCCTAGTCCCTCTTCTGTATTCATTTTCTCTCCCAGGTTCATCTTTCATTCGTTTGCAACCTCCTCCTCTCCTCCTCCTTCTCCTTCTCCTCCTCCTCCTCCTCCTCCTCACTCATTTCCCAGAGTCTCCCTTTCCTCCATCCATCTCTCCTTCAGAATCACTGATAATAGAGATTAGGGAACAGAAAATGGATAACGGGAATGGGACAGAGAGGAAACAAAGAGCAACTATAGTCTGTCGACTCTAACTTGAGCCCTGCGGCTTGGCCCGAGGAGACCGCGCTGGTGCCACATCACTCCATCACTCTCCTCAGAGGGGCTTGCTCTCTCTCTTATTTACGTTATATAATCTCTTTTACTTGGCTGTGCAGAAGGGTGAATGGTGTGGCCTGGCGCCTGTTATCAATGTCGCTCAGGCGGCACGTCCCATGAGCCACGTTGCCAAGTGAAATAGAAGGTTTACAGAGTCGTTGTCTTTCCCTCAAATCCCCAGCCATTCATAACATCATGCAGTCGTATTATGAATATATATATATATATATATATATATATATATATATATATATATATATATATATATATATATATATATATATATATATATATATATATATATATATATATATATATATATATATATATATATATATATATATATATATATATATATATATATATATATATATATATATATATATATATATATATATATATATGTATATATATATATATATATATATATATATATATATATATATATATATATATATATATATATATATATATATATATATATACGGTCCCTGTGGACTGGTAGACGGTCACTGTTCATCCACTCAATCTAGTCACAGGGGTGTCCCACAGGGTTCTGTCCTATCTCCCACTCTTCTGTTGTTCATTGATGATCTTCTTTCCAAAACGAACTGTCCTATCCATTCCTACGCCGATGATTCCACTCTGCATTACTCAACTTCTTTTAATAGAAGACCCACCCTTCAGGAACTTAACGACTCAAGGCTGGAGGCTGCAGAACAGCCTCAGACCTTACTATTATTTCCGATTGGGGCAAGAAGAACCTGGTGTCCTTCAACGCCTCAAAAACACAGTTTCTCCACCTATCCACTCGACACAATCTTCCAAACAACTATCCCCTATTCTTTGACAACACCCAGCTATCACCTTCCTCAACACTAAACATCCTCGGTCTATCCTTAACTCAAAATCTCAACTGGAAACTTCACATCTCATCTCTTACTAAATCAGCTTCCTCGAGGCTGGGCGTTCTGTACCGTCTCCGCCAGTTCTTCTCCCCTGCACAGTTGCTGTCCATATACAGGGGCCTTGTCCGCCCTCGTATGGAGTATGCATCTCATGTGTGGGGGGGCTCCACTCACACAGCACTTCTGGACAGAGTGGAGGCTAAGGCTCTTCGTCTCACCAGCTCTCCTCCTCATACTGATAGTCTTCTACCTCTTAAATTCCGCCGCAATGTTGCCTCTCTTTCTATCTTCTATCGATATTTCCACGCTGACTGCTCTTCTGAACTTGCTAAACTGCATGCCTCCCCCCACTCCCGCGGCCCCGCTGCTCTCGACTTTCTACTCATGCTCATCCCTATACTGTCCAAACCCCTTATGCAAGAGTTAACCAGCATCTTCACTCTTTCATCCCTCACGCTAGTAAACTCTGGAACAATCTTCCTTCATCTGTATTTCCTCCTGCCTACGACTTGAACTCTTTCAAGAGGAGGGTATCAGGACACCTCTCCTCCTGTATTTGATCTTCCTTTCGGCCACCTCTTTTGTTTTACTTTAGGAGCAGCGAGTAGCGGGCTTTTTTTTATTATTGTTTTCTTTTTTTGTTGCCCTTGAGCTGCCTCCTTTGTTGTAAAAAAAATAAAAAAAAATAAAAAATAAAAAATATATATATATATATATATATATATATATATATATATATATAGATATATATAGACACATATATATATATAGATATATATATATATATATTTATATTTATATATATATATATATATATATATATATATATATATATATATATATATATATATATATATATATATATATATATTCAATAAATAGATAACGTGCAGACTAACATTGAGACAGATCGCCATGCGCAGGTCATCGCTAGATGTGTAAACAATGGGGGTTTCCCCGGGCCAAGCCACAGGGTTCAAGTTAGAGTCGATAGACTTTAGAAACGTCCAAAGAAAGGAGAGGAGACTTAAAAGACTTTGCAATATTGAAAAAAAAACATGTGGCTGCACTACGAAAAGGTAAACACACACGCACACGCGCGCGCACACACACACACACACACACACACACACACACACACACACACACACACACACACACACACACACACACACACACACACACACACACACACACACTGGCTACATGGAGGTGTTCTGTTGTCTTGCAGCCGAGGGGAAGGGGCCGAAAGAAGGGCAAAAGAAAGGCCGATAACGTGTACGCCATGGATTGCGTGAGGTCCCTCAGCATAGCAGCCCAGGTAAAGGATTAGCTCCGCCCCGCCCTCTGCCCCTCGCCCTTGTCCTCAGTATGTAGTGTCCCTGTAGCGTAGGTTTGGCTGTGGCCTCAGACCTGCAGCTCTAGCTCTAAAAACCTCTGGCTGTGCCTGGCGATAAGTCTGAGGACACCTTCCCCTCTCCTGCCCCTCGTCCTGCCCCTCCTCCACCAAAACCAACACCACCACAGCCACCAAGCCACTCATCACCCGGCCGCTCAACAGCCCCGCCCCTGCAGGCGGCACAGGGGGGCTTCTCCCCCACCCGTGGCCTAAGTGAGTGAACAGCTGACTGGTGTCACCTCTTCCCCTTCCTCAGCCAAGAGTTATCGTGGCTTGCCAATGCTACTTGTGGATGTTTGCCTACCTAGTATTCGTACCAGACCTCTGCCGCCCCCTAGAGTCTCTCCTCTTTGGTGCTACACAAGACTCGCTCTATTTTTCAATCCCGCTGATTTCTAGTATTTTGAAAGCGGCCAAATCTGCCCATTGTGGCTCTGCTGAGACGGATCAAGTTTGTGTGTGTGTGTGTGTGTGTGTGTGTGTGTGTGTGTGTGTGTGTGTGTGTGTGTGTGTGTATATATATATATATATATATATATATATATATATATATATATATATATATATATATATATATATATATATATATATATATATAATTCTCAGACCGAAATATTTTTCATGTAGTCAGCTGAGCTGTTTTGCATTAGCTTCGTATGTATCTGTGTGTGTGTGTGTGTGTGTGTGTGTGTGTGTGTGTGTGTGTGTGTGTGTGAGTGTGTGTGTGTGTGTGTGTGTGTGTGTGTGTGTGTGTGTGTGTGTGTGTATGTGCGTGTGCGTGTGGTCTAAGTGACTGCTGACAATACAGAGTAGCTTTGTACTAGTAGTGCCTGTTAACTACATCATACAGTATGCCTTTAGCTCCGAATATATAAATGTACATGCAAGTATATGTGTGTATGTTTGTACGTACATAATTACACAGTGTATTCTTAAATAATAAACCTGTAAATCTCGTTAAGATATCTCTCTGGTCACCTTGTGCACGTTAAAAGCCACCCTTATTTCTTAACACCACCCACACCCCTGCCACCGTCACCATCACCACCACCATCATCATCATTAGCACTGCAATCATCATCACCATCACCATCATCATCATTAACACTACCATCCTCTTTATCATCATTTTTATCATCATCGACAAGATCACAATCACGATCATCATCATTAATGTATTTTTGCCCATACAACCTCCCCCCTACACTTACACGTAAACACCTACACACGTCACCTCACCCTCACCCCCTGCGCACTTCACCACAACCAAAATAAAACGAATTCCTTCCCCACTAACTCTTCCCTCGTCTGCCCTTTTTTCCCCAGACCCAGCAGATTCAGAAAAATAGGACAGGCAGCGGCAGGAGTGGGAAGGGCCAGCAAGCTAAGGGGCACACCAGGCAGATGCAGGTAAGAGGAGGTTGAGGCGCCGCTTGCCTACTGGTGTAATCTGAGTGTGGGAAGCCGCGGGATAAAATAAGAGAGACGAGGGAGGCGAGACTAGTGACAAGCGTAACCCTGCCCTGACTGACTACTTTGGGAGAGTGAAAGAGCTTGGAGTGGAGTTGTAGGAGTAGTGGTGGTAATATAGAAGATGTAGTAGTAGTAGTAGTAGTAGTAGGCGTAGGAGTAGTAGTAGTATGAAGTAGTAGTTTTAGCAGCAGCAGCAGCAGCAGCAGCAAGAGTAAGCCTGTAGCAGTAGCAGTGACACCTGTAGAAATAGCAGTAGTTGTAGTAGCGCAGAGGCCGAAGATTAATCGCCATGACAGGTTTCGGACAAAAGTAGAAATCGGCAAAGTAGGACAAGGACATTACGTTCAGCACCCTGATAACAAGCCTCAGCGGGTCACCGAGACGAGGTTAAATGGGTTATCGTGTGAGGAAGTCACGGCCTTGCTGAGCTGACGGCTCACTGTGGACCTCTGACGCATAGAGGCAGAGTGACAGAAGTGCGGTGTTATACTGGCGATGGGATGGAAACTAAGTAAGACAAACCGTTCCAATCGCAGTTAAGGACTACAAGGATGTTTCTCAGAGGAAAGGAAGAGAAAGAGAAAAAAAAAATTAAGGAGGGAAAAGGAAAAGGATGAATAAGGGAGAGAGGGAGAGAATTCGTCGAGAAATCAATGTCGCTTTGAGCATCTCGTGTAAGAGACTGAAAGACATTTCAGAGACCGGGTTTGTCGTATGTCTCCTCAGAATCAGTCTCATTAATTATTTTCTTATCATGACCCAAGCTCCTTTACTGAGGAGCCCTTCACGGAGGAGGAGGAGGAGTCGGCTGATAAGACGGGAAGGGTCTCATCGCCACTCATTGAGGTTGCCCTGTTGATCGACGAAAAACTGAGTGGTGTGTTATCTTGTGGTGATTAGACTGACGCAAACACATTCCGGAGAGAGAGAGAGAGAGAGAGAGAGAGAGAGAGAGATATTCGAGGGGGTGGGGACACGTAAAATGGATGGTTGTCTGGCTCCCTACAGCTCCGAACACAACCTACGTTAATGTCCTTGAGTTTCAAGGCGAATTAAAACAGACCTGGGAGCCAAGTTTTACCTTGCTCCTCTTGAGCCCTCACACAGAAGGCGATGGTCATGATAATAATGATGATGATGATGATGAAGGTGATGATGAGGATGGGTTACACTGATGGTGATCATTCGTGTTTGTTGATGATCAAATGCTCCTACTGAATATTATGGGTTTTTTATCCGTGCCACTTAGAAACCCAGACGAGTATCGCGTGACAGAAAAGATTTTAGTCCTCCCCCTCTCCTTCCCCAAAGAGTGGCGGGAAGCAGGTGTTATAGGACAGGGAAGACAGACCCCACTCCCTATAACTACAACATTCTTTTTTAATAGCTTTCTTCATTAAGCCATATATATATATATATATATATATATATATATATATATATATATATATATATATATATATATATATATATATATATATATATATATATATATATGTATGTTTGTATGTATATCGCTGGCCCCACCGCCGGGACGGTGTCGGCTACTACGAGTGTCCTTGAGATAGACTACTGGCTCAGAAGCTTCCATATTATGTAGTTGCCTCAACTTGGTCAGTTTTTATTAGCTGGGTGTTGTTGCATTGAAGGCAAAAAGAAAATAATTGGAAGTTAAGATTTTTTTCGTCAGTATATGTGTAACAAAATTAAAGGCTTACCCAGTCGAAGGTTACTTATTAATCGCATTAGGAAGTAGCCAGGAACTAAGCTTTCTCTGTAAAATTAAGCAATCGCTTTCCTCTCGCCCAGGGAAGGAAAAGAAGAGGAGTTAAGAAGGACAAGAAGGGACAATAGATCCTGAGTCACGCACGGGGTAAGAAGCGACCTTTTGATACATCTTGACAACACATCTTGACTTTGGCGCAGAAACTCGTGTTTTGTAACACTGAAAATCAGGAAAGTGTCATGATTAAGTCAGGCAATGTATCCCGAAGTCAAAGTCAGGTTTTGTGTGTGACTCGCCTCGTCCTCATCCCGACAACAAACTGCTTCGGAATCGGGGAACGTTAATTACGCGTGAGCCGAAGCCGTCCAGATAAGCCATTACGAGGAGAGCCTGAAAGATGTTTTAAATCTTTCTAATACGAGTTAACCAGTATCTTTACTCTTTCGTCTTCTTCACTGGTAAACTCTGGAGCAGCATTCCTTCGCTTGGGTTTCCTCCTAATGACTTAAGCTATTTTAAGATGAGAGTAGCAAGACACCTTTCAAATTAAACTGAATATTCTTTTGACATCTGTATTATTTCTTCAGGAGCAGCGTGGCGTGAACTTTTTTTATAGAGTTGGCTTGCCAGTGGCTTGCCTCATTTACTGGGAAAAAAGAAAAGTCAAGTATCAGAAGCTAAGTCCATCATTAAAATTCTCTTAACGAACCATAGAGATAAACATTTATACAGGTTTTATATATATATATATATATATATATATATATATATATATATATATATATATATATATATATATATATATATATATATATATATATATATATATATATATATATATATATTATTTTTTTACATCGCGGCCTATTGCGCCGTTAGACTTTTTCATTGGTGGGGCCTGATGGTCGGCCCAGCCCGAATTGGGGAGGATGAAGACATTTCATGAGGTACGTGTAGTTTGCCAAGTCGTAACTTTACTAGACACTACAGTATCAACGCTTCTGTCCAGTTTTCCGTTCATGAAAGACAAAATAAATTAATGCGACCTTTTTTTATGACTTTTTTGAAAGTCAAATCTTGAAGAGCCAAGTCCTGACCGTCATGACGAGTTTCATAGCGAAAACGAGACAGTATTATCCAAACGCCTGCATCGAGAAGAGAAAGTAGACGGTTTGTTTGCCAAAATAACCGAAACAGGAGATGACCCCTCACAAGGGAACGTATTTATATTCTTACATTTCCTTCCTTAGGGCGCCATGAACTTGACAAGAACACAAATAAGCAACTACATGACACAGTCGACAATCGCCTCACCTTCCTTACCCTCCATCCCAGTCAAGACGTGGTCCCTGAGGACCTCGTTGTGATGCCTTCAGCACCCCCCCCCCTCCCCCCGTGTGTACCTGCAGCCCCTCTTTGTTGCCCTGCTGGCCTGGAAGGCAGCCCCTCGTCATCATGCTCTTGGCCTCACCTCGTTGTCTGCTGCTGCTTCTCGCGGGTGCAGCTTCCAGAGCCATGCAAGTCGACAGTGTTTCTCATTGCTACTGTCCGTAACGACGTTGTTTGAGCCTTACATTTCACATAATGTTATTTTTTCACCTGTCGTAACCATGCAACACAACAAATGTTCATATCTGTCATTTCCTGTCTCTTTATCGCCTGATTGTTGCCGGGGTAGAGGAATCAGCGTGTTGTTGTTGTTGTTGTTGATGATGTTGTGTTCCGTAAGTTTAGCTGTTGCTCACACACTATTGTTTTTCAGTTCCGTGTTTCCTAATGTTTTCACGGCAGCGTGCCCACCTGCCCCCCCACAGGTTCACACCATAGAGAGCGCGGTGGCCGCCAGCACCAGCCGAGAGTGAGTGCCCCGCCCGCAGCACCCACACACCTACCACCACCCACCACCCACCCACCAGCCTCACTCACCTTCACTCTGTGCCACCCTTGTCTCGTGGAGGCAGATGATTAGCAATAGATCAAGAGCTGACATGAATATAGTGGAGATCGGTGGTTATACATACTATACATTTACTTTCCACATTGGTGAAACTCTCGATGTCCCATCAGGTATAAGTCACCAGGTAACAAAGGTGGCGTGCACACGTGTCTTATTCACCTGCTGAGTTCACTACACACTAAGCAGGCACAGCAGGACTCTAGTCTATCATAAAGCCGCCACCACTCACCTGTACACAAGCCAATTATCGGGAGTTTTGCCAAGTTCTGGTCTAGTTCACGTGCCTTGAGGTCACACACAGCCTTGGAACCATTCCTGTCACGAGAAGTCACGGTCTCGAGCGAGTCTGTCCTGTCCGCTCACCACCGCACGCTCCACTCTCTTACTTTGTATGAGCCCGTCTCCGCACCTCCCCCTCACGCCTACACCATACTGGCCCGGCTGCTTATTTGCCAACAACGCTCCTCCCTCCTACAGCACCACCCACAGGCACGGCTAGTGTTGGCGGCGTGTCTCCGGGCGTCCGAGTAAGTGACTGTCATAGAGCACACCTCTGCTATAGGAGCCTCAGACCTACACACACCTTCCCCCCTTCAGCACAGCACGGGGTGTCCTCAATACCCTGAACAGTGCTCCACAGCAGGAGGGAAAGTCAGGCACAAGAAATTGATAACTCTGAGAAGCGAGCAATCATATAGTATTTAAACTGTTCCCTGATTGTTTGATAATGTAAGTTTATCAGCGGACACGTTGCTCCTATCTGTTGTTGTTCCTCTGATAACATTAGAATTGTCTTGCCTTATTTCCTTTTTCTTGCTGTGGAAGATTGTTGTTGGCTCGGTTCACTAATGTATAGTGATTGTAACACTAAAACTGACCCACCACTGATGCATGAAACTATTTCTCTCTCTCTCTCTCTCTCTCTCTCTCTCTCTCTCTCTCTCTCTCTCTCTCTCTCTCTCTCTCTCTCTCTCTCTCTCTCTCTCTCTCTCTCTCTCTCTCTCTCTCTCTCTCTCTCTCTCTCTCTCTCTCTCTCTCTCTCTCTCTCTCTCTCTCTCTCTCTCTCTCTCTCTCTCTCTCTCTCTCTCTCTCTCTCTCTCTCTCTCTCTCTCTCTCTCTCTCTCTCTCTCTCTCTCTCTCTCTCTCTCTCTCTCTCTCTCTCTCTCTCTCTCTCTCTCTCTCTCTCTCTCTCTCTCTCTCTCTCTCTCTCTCTCTCTCTCTCTCTCTCTCTCTCTCTCTCTCTCTCTCTCTCTCTCTCTCTCTCTTCACCTATTTTTTTCCTCTTTCTCCCCTATTTCCTCTTCCAACTTGCATTATTAGCTAACCAATCTTCGTTGTTCATCTCTCTTCATTGTCGGCTCGAGAATATCAGTAACAGGAGAGCTTTGATAATGTCTAGAATATTTTTAAGAGCATATCTCCCAAAATAAATCCCTACCGCCCCGCGCCCGCCCGCTCCCGCAGAAGTGGTGTAAAATAAAAGCATCTGAAAGTGCGCACATCGATTTCTGGACTGTTCATGATTTTGTTTTTGTTAGTTAGTTAGTGTTGCATTCTCTTCTCCCCTCCTCCCCTGAAGCCTCACACCCCCATCAGAAGTAAGTGTTGGAAGACCCAAGTGTGTATTTGAGCCATTTTCCCTGTTGCCAGTGTTAATATTTTTTCTACCACAGCTATTAATATAATGAGGTAGTTTGGTGTAAGGTGGTAATGTTTTTTTTTCAAAGTTGTAGCAGTATGTTTTTATCAGTAGAGCTGAGTAATTCCCCAGCCCCTCTCCCTTCTTCCCCCTCCCTCCTCACTCGCCTCCTCTTCGTCCCTCCTGCTCTTCGCTTGAGCTCAACTCTCAGTGTTGCATCTTCCCTCCCCTCCATCAGTGATTCCCATCGTCGCTTTATCAATTCCCTTTTTCTTCCTCCTCCTTCGTCCTTTCCTGGCAGTGCAGATGCCTCGTCCTGTCCTTCTTTGCCTTTCTGAAATAAGTATGAAAAAAAAATATATATATAAAAATATAAAACTACCGAAGTGAGAGAAAGAGGAAAAAAAATTATTGAAAGAGGCTCCGGCAGCGCCTTTGTGCGGCTTTTGTTTTGTGCGGATGCTCTTTTTTTTATGTATAATTTTGAAGAAGACACTATTTTCTTTTATTTTCCGTTTCTAACCACATTTGCTGTAAGGAGGAATATTTACACAAGTGAAAGTGTTGTTGGTATTCTAGTTTTTCTCTCCCTTTCAGTTTTTTGTAGGAAGTGTTTACAATTCTTACTTTTTATCACGTGGAGAGTTTGTCTGTAGCAGCCGATGTTTGCCATGCCAGCAGCTTCGTGTCTCTCAGTGTTCGTTCTCTTCACCATTTCTCTCTTTCAGAACTGAGGGTTAGGAGACGTTTCCCTGTGCACTCTTCGCTCACTCAAATGCGCACTCACTCTTACTGTCTCGTCTTCCTCTTACAGGACACAGCATCCTGCTCTACTGGAAGTCCTCTTTAGCATCTACCCCCTCCCACTTTTTGGCCCTTCCTCTCGATCTCCTCCTGCCCCCAAAATTGCTCTCCTCGCGTATTCTTTTTGTCAGGAAACTCAGGTGTTTAGCCCTGTTGAAATGCACTTGAACCGTTATTCACTTACGTTTTCGTTCTGCTTTCTATTGTTACTGTTTACTTAGTCTGTTAACTTCTATTAGTCACCAATCACTTCATGTCACCTCCCTCCCCTTTTATCTGTTTCCTCTACCTCCCTCTTATATTTCTTTCCTTTGTCGTATACCTCCTCCTTTACTTCCTCGCTCTTCTTGATTTCCTTTTTGTTATTCATCTCCCTCGGTTCAGTATTTATTACCCAATATATTTCTTGATGAATATCCTAATATCTTGCCAGCTTTGCTCAACCCCATCACTAGTCATTCTTCAGTTCATCAGTCGCGTTTCTGAAAAATAAATTATGTTCATCAGTAATATATATATATATATATATATATATATATATATATATATATATATATATATATATATATATATATATATATATATATATATATATATATATATATATATATATATATATATATATATATATATATATATATATATATATATATATATATATATATATATATATATATATATATATATATATATATATATATATATATATATATATATATATATATATATATATATATATATATATATATATATATATATATATATATATATATATATATATATATATATATATATATATATATATATATATATATTTTCCTGTTTGCTTTTTTGGCTTGAGTTTTAGTATTCCCGCTTTTCTCTCTTAAATTTCCAGGCACTGACAGCTGATCAGTAGCGCTTTCATTACAGTCCATCGTATCTCTAAATGCCTTCATCTCCGGCAGGTACAGACAGTAGAGCGCGGAAGGGTGACTGGAGGGGGAGAAGGTGGTGGAGGTAGTGGTGGAGGAGAAGGGGGAGGAGAAGGAGGTGGTGGAGACCTTCAGCTGCAAGACCAGGAGACTCAACAACCCGGGGGCATCATCGACAAGGAGGCCAGCCTGGAGGGATTCGTCAAGAGTCCATCAGAGAGCGACGCCCTGCTGCAGTCCTGCTCACACCACTAGTAATGGAGAGATGAGGGCTTCGTGAGGTTTCTGGGCCACAATCCCCCCCCCCCACCGCCACCCCTGAGCCCTAAGCCTCAGGCTACATCTGCGGCGGCACCACGACCGCTGAGTTCGGAGAAGCAGCGACGAGACTTGTTGAGCGTGGAGGCTGCACGGGGGCCGAGCGGCGTGGCCGGAACGCTCAGTCGGGAGTTCAATCTTAACATAGCCAAACGTTACCTGATTCATAGTTTCAGATAGAACTTGATCAATCAAAGATTACGGTGAAAATATTCTGTGTAGGTGTAATGAAATAATGAAGACATGGTGGATTTTTTTTTTTTTATCAGATTAATCGGTAGAAGAAAATCGGGACATAAACTAAAATTTAAATGACCTAAGTTGGTCAGCGAACAGTTCTGTTAATGCTGAGAAAACTCACAACACTGGGATGGGTTTTTTTTATTATTATTTTTAGTATTGTTGGTTAGCGGTTTGTGGTGAAAACTTCGTGTTCTAACATACATATGCTGCATGAAAATGAATGCTCTAAATGTTTCTTCTATAGCCTGATACTTCAGAAGCAGACATATATAATTATCTACAGATGCATGGAGAACTCTTGGGTCCTATAAGAACTCGGAAAGTTGACCGTGGAACGGGATCGGTTGTGTTGTAACAGTGGGTGATACCACTCTGTGATGCCGGAAGGTGTTGCTGACAACGCGGAACTGTCGGTGGAATGTGTGTATGAGAGTGTGTGTGTAGGGGAATGCTGTCAGGCAAACGAAAGAAAGGGTCTGCGAGAACTCCACGAAGACACCGCGTGCTGCGTCTTGGTGCCGAGGCATGAAGGTTTTCATTAACAAGTTCACTTATTGGCGAATAGGTGACTGAGAAAGTTGAGACTCAGTGCGTTTGTAAAATCTCTTTTTCCACTTTTCACTAAATAAACACTGCTATTTGATATTTACTGCAGCGTGCTGTGTTGCGTCTAGTTGATGTAGTGGGGCGGAAGCGGCGGTGATCAGCGAGGCGTCCTTAGTTGAGTGCGTCGCAGGACAACTTCAGTGGTTGTCTGAACAGTGTGGGTTTGCTGGGCATGGTTTGAGCTTGCTAAATGTGCTGCGTGTTGTCCGCATTCTACATTTTTATCTCTTGCATGTCAGTCTCTCTTCTCTTTGGGGTATACTACAGACTGGAGTGTAATGTAAAGCGACTCTACCCGCCAAGACGTGTTGTAACGCAGTGCACAGTGGACGGCCGCCCCCCGCCGCTCGCACCCCACTGCACCAGCCTGGCGCGTCGCCCCTCCCGAGGCTGAGTTGGACTGGTGACGCAGTGTACTGTTATAGTGGCTATTCGAGCATTGCATTTATACCCAGTTTCTACTGTTCCGGTCTGCCGTGCAGACTTTTATTACAAACTAATTTCAAATAATATTTTTATATGCAGTTTGCATAAACACACAAGAAACATGTGCTTGTCATTAACGCGTGTGGAAACATACCTGGTCAGCACGAGCCGCAGGTGCCCCGGCCGACGCTCAAACCGCCGCGGAGTGAGAGCCTGCCTGCCACTCACCACTGAAGCTGACCTGCGGTGACAGCAGTGTGTCGGCTGCCAAACAATGGTGGCGGCACAGCACTGCAGCTGTAGACCATGGAGCCCTCGCAGGGCCTACACTATCAGGGTCGTGGCGGCCCGGGTCCAGCGTACAGCAGCCGACGGCGTCTCCTCCGGGCCCTGGCACCCGGCGAGGCTGCACAGCATCGCCACCTCACTCGTGAACCTCAGACACTCACGAGAACATGAAGCTCCGCCACATTTATGTTTTATAGGACTTTTGACGGATGGCTGGGGCGCTGCTCCCTCGCCCCCCTCTGGCGCCGCCCTAGGGACACGCGGCGCAGTGACTTTTTGCTGGTCTGTACTTATGACATGCCGTTTTCAATCCGCATTAATCGCGCATAGAATTTTAGATTAAAGCACCACTCAATCATTCTCTAACTTCCAAAAAGAAAAGATTCAATACCAGCACAAATAAATCTGGAATAATTTATAAGCTTTATTCGTAAGTAGCACGAAATAAGATAAATTTCTGCAAACATTTGTTAGTGCTTCATAACGAGAACCGCGAGCAGTGTTGTCAAGTATGTGTCCAGTTGGTATAGACACGCTTCTCCTCGTACGGGCGAACCTGCACCTTACACACCAATACGCTGCCTTCCGCCTGCCCGTGAGGTGTGTGTGTGTGAATGTGTATGTATGTGTGTGTGTGTGTGTGTGTGTGTGTTTATGTACATGCGGGAAGCTCGCCAGGACGCCGCTGAAGCCATAGACGTCACAAATTGCTTTTACTTTCATAAAAATCCCTTTTCGATAAAATGCTAAATAAAGAATTTACATTTATATTGCGAAAAAATGTAAATCACACTCTGTAATCCTTTTACCTAAGACCTAACAGTTGTAATTCATTAACGTGTATCTGCAAACGTTCCGCTATTAATTACTAACATTAAATCATTATACTCAGTATTGAATATTCAATAAAATTTAATTTGACATTCTTACCACAATTGTATTTTTTCCGAGTGTCTTGTTCTTCTATATTATTTTTGTTGTTAGCCTCCCAGTGAACTAACGAGGAAGTATAAGTGTACCGGGTAAGAGAGAGAGAGAGAGATTGCAGCTGCATAATTGTCAAGATTGCAGGTGTTGTAATTATGAGCAAAAATTTATTAGTACTATGTGTTTGTGTGTGTGTATGTGTGTGTGTGTGTGTGTGTGTGTGTGTGTGTGTGTGTGTGTGTGTGTGTGTGTGTGTGTGTGTGTTTAATCTGCTTGCAGGTGTTCTGATACACAGAATGTCACGCTTTTTATATAACATATTAATCATTATTTTAAGGGTGTTGCTATCGAGAGTAACGCAGACGTTTGTATACTCACTGTTGCTACTGCTGAAATCTTTACAAACATTTTTTTTTATTAAGATGAAACCTTCCCTCTCTGTGTACTTTACATTTCTTATATTTTTATACGGCGCCACCTGTCACCAGCCAGCGAGTGCTATTCCTCCCTCCGCGCCTTACCTCCACGTTAGTTATCATAGCTTTACACACGTGAGCCTCGGCGCCCTCTGACGTTTCCTCCAAGGCCCGTACGTTGTTATAAATTATAAACGTTGACTTCCTCCCCTCGAGGCGGTGCACGCCCCACTCATTACGCTTCTCCACACGCAAAGATTTAACTCGCGTTATTTTTTTTTTCGTATATACAAACTTGTCAGAAAGGCACTGATATTATATATATATATATATATATATATATATATATATATATATATATATATATATATATATATATATATATATATATATATATATATATATATATATGAACTAACTCTCGACAGTGATAATTTGCCACCGTTTCATTTGAATATTGTTTTTTTCTGCCTTATCAAACACTGGTCAGGTGAGAGAGACTCACTGGGAAAGTTGTTCCCTCTGCCGCCTCTCACACGCAGGAGGAGGGACAAAGGGAGCCGCTGAGCTGCCCCGGTGTTGCTGGCTGACTCCACGCCTGCCCCTTGCCCTCCCTTCTTTCCTCCTCTACTGGTGACCGAGGCACCACCCCCAGGGGTCGCCGCCCCACAGAAACTTTAAAGGTAGAGGCATTTAATTGCCCTGTTACGAGAGCGGCGGCCTGTGAGGTGCGGCTGTGGCTTGGCAGGTGGTCCTGCCACATGACAAGATGATTCGTCAAACTAAAAATTTACATTATTATTCAGTGTAGTTTTTTTCACGTTGCAGTTTTTGGAAGTCCGTAAGAGGGAGACATTTTGTACGGCTATGATAATTTATCTCGAACTTCGATGAGACAACAGTATGTCACTCAGAAGAGACTTGATCACCTTTTTACACTTTTGACTTATTCATTACGAATCTTCACGCAGCTAATAGCTTCTTGTGTGAGGATTTTATACTGCCATTCTACTTTTTTTATTAGGTGAATTTAGTATTGGTTTAGGGCATACAATTGTAGCACTCTTGTTGACAGGAGAAAATAATGTGTGCTTTACGACTGTACAAATTCCGTGGAAGCACAAATGTGTCCTCCAGTGTTCCTCAGAGAATAAACTTTGGCCGCTTTGGCCTCACACGCCCTTTGATTATCCAGCCCGTTGACGCTCGCACCGGAGGATAAGGAGGAGAAGGAATGAAAGGCAAATGTCAGCACTTTGAATGAACCACCTCAGAGTCATGGTGAGTAAAATTTAATGTGCCTCTTCCTCGCAGCAAGAATGACACAGATAAGCATAACCACAACTTTCACAATGGCTGTGGCTGTGAATCTTATTATGGAAATGAAAATGTTGTCGGGAAGATAACAACGTGTCACAATGGAAACCAGGACGTGATAACATTGTTGCGTTGAGGATGATCGTCACTCGTCACCTGTTAACGTTGCCCACACCCGCATCCACCCTCCGCAGGCCGTCATGTCAGAAACCTTACCCGTGCCCTGATCTCTCAGGTTATGTGAGTAGAATGATCCCGTGACAGCTCTGGGGAGGCTTGAGAGTCAGTGTTTAAGCTTCCAAAATCCCCCCCGGTCCACGTGGCCTCCGCAGTCATTTTGCAACTTTTTTTGGGTGTTTCCTCTTTACTTGGCCAAACCTCAACCAACCTTCCATCTTACAGTGCCTCCTCTGGAAAAAAAAAAAATCATGGAACCGATTCTAATAAAGTCAGTCATGTAAACGGAGGATAAACAGTGATGGAACAGAAGACCCCATGACTTGCTCGTGGGGAATGATCATTGTTCGTGATGGGTTCAGTGCCATCGCTGAGACAATAACAACTAAAACTAAAGAATTTTGGTTATCGGCCTTCTGTAGTAGGTCCACTCTATCATCATCGCTGAAGATTATATTATTTTGCAGAGTAGCTACTGTTGCTGCCACAATGCATGGAATAATGACGGAGAATGCTCTGCTTCCAACAAACTTAAAACTCCATGACGAAGAAAAAAAAAACGCGAAGGCAGCAAAAATCATACCACACATCATCTTATTTTCTCTCTCTTCACTTTCGAGTCTGGTGATGTGATAACGCACGTTGCTTAATTTTTGCTTAGACCACCTCCCAGCCTTGACCTGCGACCCGAGAGACAAGGTGACATGGGCGTGTAAAGTGCCTCGTGATGTCAGTCAAAGGAGCCCCCACGTAGGCAGCACGGTGGAGGATCAGGCGTCCCTCATGCCTCCTTCACGCCTGCCCACGGACCCCTCGCACAAATTATGGCGTGATGATCATCGTGTTTGTGTGTGGACGGAATACGCTATTAGTGACAGGTTATCTGTTACACGGCCAGGAGACAGTAGCGATAAACGGTGATTAGATACGCTCTCTTGACGGGGGGGCCCACTAAGGAAGTCACGAGTGTTGGCATCCCAATTAATTATTAAGGTTTGAAGCTCCACTTTAGGACTCAATCCAGAGAGAGAGAGAGAGAGAGAGATAATAGGAATATATTTTCTAGATTCTATAGAACTACTGTTGAAAACTTTAAAAAAAGAAACGTAAAAAATATTCACACAAGAAGAAGAAGAAGAAAAGGAACAACAAATAAGAAAAAGAAAGAAAAAAAAGGAAGGAGGCGAAACTTAATAGGTACTTATACATAACTTTTGTATGGTATTGTATTAATTAGTAACGTTATAATCATTCAAGTGTATTTTTTTTTATGATTGATTGATATTTATTGTTGCAAGTAAACAACAAAGGAGAAGGATAGCACGCCCATGATTTTTCCATTACAGCAGCCGAGGAAAATTTGAGACTATGTGTGAATTAAGGTTTGAATGTAAGTATTCGAGGAAAGCACTTCTCTGGATAAATCTAGTTTCATGGTAGAAATTAAACATATTCTGGCCAATTCGCATGATATTTTTACTTATAATTAATACGACCGCGGCTCTAGGTATACTTAAAATAACTCCACCGTTCTGTAAGAACCCTTGATAGCTTGCTTTCATATTACATTTACTGATTGCCACAGTTAAAATATAATTATAGTCCTCCAGGTGGATCGTGGGTACAATATTGTGTCCCCGATAAATGGCAACAAACCCTCCCTTGACAGCTGACTCCGCCTCATCAGCTGGATAACTCAGTAGTCACGCAACACTCGAAGGTGAAGGACGTACTGCGAATGGCGTCTGTTTAGTGCTTCAGAGATCTCTTCAGCACAATGGCCAGACTACCGTTGAGTGTCCAGGCCATTGAGTCGAGCTACTGTGTGAGGACCACGCCGAGGAAGAAGCAGACAGCGTAAGTATGAGGGAGTGAATGGCTGGGTTTCCTTTGTGTGGGTGGCTGAATGCCTCGCTAAAATTGGGTGCTATTCCACATCATCACCAGGAAAAAATGGTCTCGTCTAATAGTTTCCCACGGTGCATATACTGAATATTTACTCGAGAATGTACTTTGAGAAATAATGGAGTATAGTTTGGCTTTGTGTGTGTGTGTGTGTGTGTGTGTGTGTGTGTTGCCTCACGAAAATGGGGTGTTATTCCACATCATCACCAGAAAAAAAATGGTCTCATCTAATAGTTTCCCACGGGTCATGTTCTGAATATTTACCCGAAAATCTACTATGAGAAATAATGGAGTATAGTTTGGCTTTATGTGTGTGTGTGTATGTGTGTGTGTGTGTATTTACCTAGTTGTATTTACCTAGTTGTAGTTTTACAGGGCCTGGGCTTACGCTCGTGTGGTCCCGTCTCCGTATCTATAATTATCCAACTTTTCCTTGAAACTTTGCACACACTTCGCCGATGCTATTTCTTCACTTAATCTGTTCCAAACCTTTATATTTCTTTGTGGGAAGCTATATTTCTTTATGTCTCTTGAGCATCTTCCCTTCCTCAACTTTTCACTATGTCCTCTAGTATTCCTGCTGGAAGGTTCCTCTCTTAGTAGCAATTTCTCGTTATCTACTTCTTCCATTTTATTCAATAGCCTATATATTTGTATTAGGTCTCCTCTTTCTCTTCTTTGTTCCAGTGTTGGCAAGTCCATTTCCTTTAGTCTCTCTTCATATGTCAGTCCCTCCAGTTCTGGAACCATTTTAGTTGCCATCCTCTGTATTCTTTCTAGTTTTACTATGTGTTTCTTCATATGTGTGTGTGTGTGTGTGTGTGTGAGATGCCTCACGAAAATGGGGTGTTATTCCATATCGTCACCAGAAAAAAATGGTCTCGTCTAATAGTTTCCCACGGGTCATGTTCTGAATATTTACCCGAAAATGTACGTCAGGAAATGATAGGGTATAGTTTGGCTTTATTATGTGTGTGTGTGTGTGTGTGTGTATATGTGTGTGTGTGTGTGTGTGTGTGTGTGTGTGTGTGTGTCACGAAAATGGGGTGTTATTCCATATCATCACCAGAAAAAATGGTTTCATCTAATAGTTTCCCACGGGTCATGTTCTGAATATTTACCTGAAAATGTACATTGGGAAATGTTGGGTTATAGGCGTGTCTGTATTTTTACTCACTCAAGGCCAATGGATCGGAGATGAGCACCGCAGCCACGCACACATCTATAGCGTATACACTCACCCTTACCTTTTTACCTTTTACATATTTTTAAACACATCGGGCTTCCATTAAGACTATTTCCCAAGGCCACAGAGAAGATTATCCACGTTTTCATGGGTATTTTTCCCATTCAAGGTGCAGAATTCATGTACACTCACCAGCATCACAAAACAGTCAGTGGAAATCTCAGCAACTTCTACGAGAAGCTTTTCAAACAGACTCCAGAGAAGATCATCCAGGTTTTTCATCAGTGTTTTTTCCATTCAAGATGTAAAAGCTGTAAAAACTATCACTAGCATCACAAAACAGTCCTTGGAACTCCCAGCAACTTCTATAAGAAACTTTTCAAACATAGGAACTGAGGCCGAGACATATAGCAATACGGACAGTAGATTGGAAACACGTTGGTGGTGCTCTCATAGGTTAAATAAAGGTATTATTTCACAAGATATCAAGGCAAGGGAAGCCACACTGCAGTTGCACCAGCCCAAAACTAAAAGTGTGAGGCCTGTCCACCTGGCAGGGCTCGGTGAATAAGCTCCATGTAGAGTTATTAAGCGAGCAGCTCAGTAAAAAGAGTAACCCATCACCGCCTGATTTGTTTGGAACTGTTTATAACTAACATAAACCCACCCTAAAGAAGGAATGGTAAACTGCCACTCAGTACATCACAGCCAAGAAAGATCAAGGACATGTTGACTAGAAAGGGCAACATATGTGGCAAGATTTGATTACCAAGAGTTTAAGGGTTAGTTGAGGAATGCAAGAATGTGCTAATATTAATTGTAAAGAATACTGCCAAGATTGCTTGGCATGTTATAAAAGCTAAAATATTCTGAGTAGATACAACACTCTGGGCTCTGGGCTGGCTAGACAGAAAGCCACTCCTTAACCAGACAGCCAAAGAAGTAACCCACTCACTGAGTGCCACACATAGAATATTGTGACACCGTCTGGGACCCACACACTAACAATAAAAATAAATTAGAGGCCATACAAAGCAAAGCTGCAAGATGGGCCAGACGTGATTACAGACACACTACATAGTCACTTTGCTTAAACAATATCTAAAACTAGACCCATTAGCAACACGAAGACAAATACACAGACAACAAATGCTATATAAAATCACAAACAATTTAGTAGACATAAACAAAGACACTTAATTACACCCGACAACTACACGATCCACTAGAGGCAACCACAACCGTAAATACCACCTTTACCAGACTAACACTAGTTTATTCAAATATTCATTCTTTCCCAGCATCCAGGAGTGGAATCATCTCCTATCTCATGTAATTAATAGTCACTTGACACATTTAGAAATAGGATCATCAATCATTATTTCCCTAATCCTGGCCCTTTACCATATCCCAATACCTTTCCTCATCCTAACCCTTATCCTAATCCTGTCCTGGCCCCTTGAATCCCCCGCACAATCCTCGCATATCATGCCACCCGAGGGTGGCCCTCTGCAGGTCCCCTAGAAATTAAATGAAATTAGTGAATTTGGGAGGCTTTCTGTGTCAGGCAGGTCCACTATAGTTGAGAAAATAATGACCTGAAGCACAGTGTGTGTGCATTATGAACCTGTCTGTCATGTCCTTGACTTACACCTGGAACATAATTGGTGCCAATACTAAACCTTACTCACCTGGTGGGCTTCCCGACCCCACAATCCACATGATGAGGAGGGGGTACTAGGAAGCCAGCACTCTGCTGATGCGCCAGCTCTCAATATATAATTACATGAACAAAAACAAATACTAATGAAAGAGCTGGATAGTGCATCATATGCAGTCAACTTGTAATTTGATTTATATGATTGGATGAAGAGTTATAGTCCATTAATGATATTTTAAAAGTTTGTCCCCAAGATGATGAGCAAGTGCTGATTTAAATAGAGATAGAGACTGGAGGGTGACTAGGGATTCAGGGAGGGAATTCCAGAGGAATGCCTGACACTGAAGGACCTCTTCTTTAGTTCGAGCTGGGTACTAACCTGGGTTGGCAGTTTAAACCAAATGGTTTAAACCAATAAAAAACACAGTGGTTTAAACCAACTAATAAAACCATTTTTTTTTTTTTCTTTTGTGTGTATTTGTTAGTTTCATCAGTATTGTGGTTTTAACTATATGTAAGATTTTAATTATGTACAGCAGGGTTGGCGGTTTAAACCAGGGGTGTCAAACTCAAAACCCTTCGAGGGCCAATTCATGTTCTGAAGTGCCATCATGGGGCCAACAAGGTAGAAAATACATTGACAAGATTGAAGTTAATGTGACACCGCGGGCCATTTATGACTATCCTGCGGCCATGAGTTTGACACCCCTGGTTTAAACCAAAAACCCATTAATCATACTCACTTTTCTATACACTATTTGCTCTGTTTCTGTAATTAAGTATGTTCAGTATACAGTATGTATCAATTTAAATTACATGGTAGTTCAGCGTATGCGTATCTATATATTTTCGGCGTTATGAGGTCTGACACGAGAAGGATTTAGCGCGTCATCTTATCCTCCCACCCACCCTCACATCACCTTCGCTGTATGGCACTGTTCAAGCACTGGAATGGTAGACACACGCACACGTTGCATTATTTCAACACTTAAGACTTGCACATCTTTCAAATGCGTATTATCTTAGCCTTTTCTTGGGAGTTACAAGCCAAGACCCCTTACATAGGACCCGTTTTCGCGCCAAATTTGCGTGTCCCTCACTCTAGCTTAGTTAAAACACAATTTTGGTCTTTCATATCTTGTTTCAATCAAGCACTGTCCACTCCTCCGCATTCCACACCATCGCATCACCGACGCCCCTGTAACTAATGTGTGCAGCAGTAGATTACAAGGATGCAGAGGAGTTCTTTGACTAAGAAACCGACGCCTATCAGCACATTTTAAAGATTTCTGGCTTCCCTTTGATGCCACACTGTGAGGGGAGAATACGATACGAACGGCTTCATTTACTCCTAAAATCACGTTAAAATGGCTTCTCAGGGTCTTTATAAGCACATAAAAATGTGATGCCGCAGCGTTTCCGCCATATTCGTCAATGCCTCCGAGGAACACGCCACATATACTTCCAAGTTTTTGCGACTCATAGCCTTTACTGCGGGTCAGGAACGGATCCTAGCACACTCTGATACTTCAGTCCACTTGTAAGACACAACAACACAGCTGGGTAAGTCCTCGTAAAGTAGCGTACAAGGGCACTGCTGGGCAGCGGAGACCACTTTCTCCTTTCCCGCAGAGACCCGCAGACTAGTAACCAAAGATAGTAACCGAACACGAACAATACGCGTTCTGCGGTGATAAGGAACTTTAGGTCCTGAAACGGTATCAAGAGGAACGGTACCCTCATCTGATGTGTATAATGATTTTTCTGATGTTTTATTCACTAGATATATTATAGAATCTGGTCAACGTCTTTGACTTTCAGCACCATATTATGAATATAAATGAAATAATATTAAAAACACTCCTGAATATACCAAAAATTATGCCAAATGAGGTTAGGCATAAAACTAAATTTCCAGTACGCCACCAGGCCTGGAATATACCAAATTGGCATAATTATGCCAAACCTGGCAATCCTGGTGGGAAGGGAAAGAGTGACTCACGATTCTAGTCATTCAGAGTTAAAGAAGCTGCCGAGAAGATAACATTATCATTTTGCACTTGCTCCCGACCGGAGCAAGGTGCAAAGTGATAGTGTTGTGTACCGGTAGTGTATTACTTTAGCAGCGAGGTATAGTGTAACTAGGTATTGTAGGGGGGGGGCATCGTGAATGCAGTCATCACCGAAGGGGGGGGGGGAGCTGTCCTGGAAGCAGCAAGGGTAATCGTCGCCTGAATAATTGCCAGGACCACTATTCTAATGATTTTCAGTTCTAGTGACTCTATTCTCATTAATAACTCAGAATAAGTATTACTTAGGTTCCAGCACAGTAGATATTAGATGCATGCTGTGCATGGTGACACTAGCGTCTGTGGACTGTAAATTGTACCTACGTACAGTCTGTGTATGCTAAGGCGGCCATTGTTGTTCTGACTCATCATAACAGCGCCCCTAGCTCCGGGGAGCGCGATGCAGCGGCAGTATGCGGTGCGGGATATAGCTAGGAAAGTCAGTCTCTCTCTCTCTCTCAACTGTTTTGTAGCATGCAACTGGAATATTAGAAGAGGTCTTTCATGTTTACTACTCTTTAACATTGCTTTTTTTGCAATTAAAAGCATGTTGGAGAAGCTGCATTTGCCTCTTTTTACAGATTGTATGAAGATCAAATGAATATATTTCTAAATCCATCTCTAAATCTATCTATAATTCCTTTTTAAACTAATATATGGATATACTGATAGAATTACTTGAATAAAAATACTGAAAAAATAATCTATGGGGTTTAAACCAAAAAAAACATGGTTTAAACAAAAAAACATGGTTTTTGTTTAAAAAAAAACATTGGTTTTTGCCAACCCTGGTCCTAACATGTGCTATTTTGTACTGGTGGCCTCAACCTTACAGCACTCCACTTGTTATATAGTCTTCCATGAGGATTCTCTTTCCATTATGACCACCCTCATCTGATGACTACTAAAACTTGTGGCACTTGACTTGTTGCAGTCCTCCATGAGGATCCCTGTCCCATTGTCTCCTGTCCTAGCTCTTCACCCTCTTAAATATTTTCCCCTGTACTTCCCTGTAAGTTTTCAGTTTCCAAAACAGCCTCCTGTGTGGCATTGTCAAAGTCTTTCTTTAGACAGACTGTCATCCATCCTTCTCTCTCATGCTTAATATTCACAGCCCTACTGTAGAAACTCATGAAATATGAAACATGATTATTAACTGTCATTTTGATATCATGACATTTTCTCTTAGGAACCAAGTCCATCTACTCATTATAATCCTTTCACATAGCTTACATGTCACACTTGTTAGTGATACTGGCCTGGAGATGTGTATTCCTTGCCACAGCTTTTGTAGATAGGTACTGTGTTTACTCTGCCAGATTTCCAGCACCTCTCTATTGTCCAATCATCTCTGTACAATTTCACATACTGCTCCAACCAGTTGCTCTGTACATTCCCTCAAAACTCATCCAACTATCTTATCTGATCCTGCAGCTGATATTTCCCAAAATTTGTTTTTATTTAAGAGGACAGCAAATGTGAAATACAGATGAAAATTATCTACACCTTATCCACCTTCAGGTACTCAACATGGATCTGGGTGCTGACATTCATCACATATTGTGCTTATCACATGTCCCGCAAGCCCATCTCTGTGGTGAAAAGTGTCCTCAACCAGAACTGCTCTGATATGACCCCTCCTGACAACACTACTAATAATACTCACTGGTGTGACTGGGCACCTTTCGGTAAGCAGGAGGAGCTGGTAGAGAATGTGTCATAATACTGCCTGAACCTTCTCATCACCTCAAGGGGACAGTGTGGAAACAGGTTAAATAGATGTAGAGATGAATGTACATTTTTTACAGCAACTTTTATTTATTTATTTATTCAATCATTTAATGCTTTAGTGACATAATATGCAGTATGAATTCTAGAAATGGGAAATAACTATTTAAAATATTGCCAAAAATCATGTACCCCTGTTCCTGTTAAGAGGCAACTCACTGGCTCTATGTTGGGGGTGTTAGGTTTTAGTGAGAATTGGTTATGAAAATTTTTGAAGAATCAACTGAAGATAGTTACCAGTAGTAGCCTTGAACTAAACCTAACTCTTGAGACTGTACTGATATTTTTATAGAGAAAATTACAAATCTGATCTCTGCTTTGTGTTAATATTATTTTAGGGGGGACACAAGTTTTCTTCTTGTTTTTTCGCAGACGGTGACAATTCAGCTTCTCTTCTCAGCACGGTGGATTCTTCCTTCCTTTTTGCATATGCTGTTAGCATGTTCCTCAGGTAAGAACAGATCCCAACCACAGTTTTCACAAAAAGAAGAGAATAGGTCATGCACAGGATTTTATATATATATATATATATATATATATATATATATATATATATATATATATATATATATATATATATATATATATATATATATATATATATATATAAAAGAGTGGGGAAAGCGAAATAATGGAAAGGTTGCAGATAAATGAGTCATCTTTTCTGACACACAGTGGGATGGTGGCAGAGAGAATAGACCTTCGAATATTCCTCTCCGCTGGCATGGTGCTCTCAGGGGCCTTTTGTGCCATGTTTGGGCTTGGCTACACCTTCAAAATCCACTACCTCTGGTTCTACATCCTTGCACAGGTATGTCTCCCACCACTTAAAGTATATTTTTTCTTTAATACCTTTATATTAGGGTGCTACAGGCTGTATTCTCTGACTTGCATGTTATAGTCACAATAATAGCAATTAGTTTTTATTGTCTTTGCATCATATATGGGAGTATGTAAACTACATATTCTGCTGTGATTGCTCATCTTGTTTCTTGTATTTATTGTGAACAAGTAGCTTTAATGTCCACAGGTTTTGAGTGGTCTGGTGCAGTCAACAGGCTGGCCAGGAGTTGTTACTTGCATGGCAAACTGGTTTGGCAAAGGAAAGAGAGGTGAGGACTTTTTGTCATTCTTGATATTGTTAGTTTCTATTATTTTCTGCCTCTTCTTAAAGGCCACCGAATATGCATTTTTGCTCCCAATATTGGCATGAAGTTTCTTCTTTCCAGTGGGAGAGACTGTCTCTTTGGAGTGCTTTTATATATAATGACCTCTCTACTTCCCATATATCCCAGCAAATAAAGCAACTCTTCAACCTCAAAATGAATGACTCATTTAGGGGTAGTCTTTAGCACCAGATATAAACTTCAAATTGTCACTCAGGAAAGAGGTAGTGACAACATAAAAGAAGCTAGTTGAAAGTAAAACTTAACCAAAAGCAGTGTTGTTCAGCAACTGTAGTTTTCATCTTTTAGCTAATTGTAGAATGTGAGGCATTGTTAGTTTCTATCTATAATTCCTTTTCAAACTCATATATGTATATACGGATAGAATTACTGGACAAAATACAAATCTTAGCATAACACTGATCTGTGAATATTAGTGTGTATCACAGCTGCTTATGGGCTCAGCAGATTTGTCATTATCATGACACAATAAGCCTTACACAACAAAGAGTCATATATCAGTGGATTGTTATGTTAAACCAAAAAGACACTTTTACAAATTAAAATTGCCTTGAAAATAGGGAGTGCATCTAATACACCAAATATTAGGGTAGTTGTTTCGTCACATTTTGTGACAATAACTTAGAGAAATACACTTATTCTCGATTTCCATGTCCTCGATAAGAAATGAGAGTTTCAAATGATGGTCCTCTGTGTGTGTTCCCTCAGGTTTGATCATGGGCATCTGGAACTCTCACACATCCCTAGGGAACATCTTGGGCACAGTCATTGCAGCATCCTTTGTCACAGAGAACTGGGCCTTATCCTTCATCATCCCTGGTCTCATCATTGCTGCATTAGGGGTTCTAGTGTTCTTCTTCATGGTGCCGGACCCCTCATTGGTTTCTCTCCCCAACCCCAATAACAAGGAAGAGGTAAGGATGCTGTAAGGTTGGCCTGAAGTAAAAATATTATAAGTCGAGTTTGTTGGGATGGGTAGCATGGAGGTATTTCTTGTATATAATGGGCAATTTGGTTGTCATAATGTCCCTTCATTTTATATTTTTGGGAGTATCTTGACTGGAGAGTAAATTGGATTTTCTGTTTACTATCTTGTACAATAGTTATTTACATTGTATTATGCAGTATGGTCCTGTTATTTTAATATTTAGAGGGAAGGAGCTTTCACAAACTGTAAATTACCCCAACCACCCTCCTCCCTTCCCAACCGTCCACCTCACACCCAGTTATGGCTTTGCTTGTGTCTGTTATCATTAAAGCTACATGCTTCCTTAAAACTTTAGGAGGTTTTTCCTAGGCGGTGGCTGAGTGGTTAGTGGCAGGCCCCGCATTCACCGCTCCATGGACATCGTCGGGTCAAATCCGCTCGCGACCGCCTGGGATGTTTCAGGCCCCGCCGAGGGGCCTGAGCCGACCCACCTGCTATCCTGAAGACCACCCATCAACCTGGACTCTTAAAGAAACCGTCCTAGTGAATCAAGAATGAGTTCGGGGCAGTATGAGCCAAGCATATATGGCACCATTAATAAAATTGCCTGCACCATGACAGGCTTGTGCCACCACCAGGCCCCTGAAGAAAGCCTACTGGCGCTTACAGGCGAAGACATAAAAAAATATATATATATTATTGGAAATGTTACTATTATTAGCAAATCAAAAAGCCATCAACAACATGCAGCTAGCTGATATTGACACCCAAACAGCAGAGGTGGGCAAATGCGGTAGTACTGCATCACAAAAAAAGTACTGCACTACTGCTAACTTTCTGAAAATACCGCACTACCGCGGACTGCACTAAAGAATCCTGCGGTACTTTTTGCAGTACTTAGAAAAATATCGAAGACATTTGCAGCGCAGCATGCTCACAGATTTTTTTTTTTTTTTTTTTTTTTTTTTTTTTTTTTTTACAGTGAATCGGACTCAATCAGTCAATCGGTATCAGTCATCAGAATCAGTGATTCAATCATTCTGACTTTTCAGTTATTGTTCAAAATTAAATACTAAATGAATAACTCAGAGTAAATCTGTTCATCATTCAACCCAAGGCGGCGCTATGACTGCCACTCACAATGACTGTACATGGCAGTGTACAGCAGTACAAGCAAGCACTAACATGATCACCGCCAATCTCATGTCCCATAAATTTTTCTTTGATGCATAACAAATACTATATCTGTTTTTAACTTCATTGTAACTTCTATTTTATCATTCTCTCTCTCTCTCTCTCTCTCTCTCTCTCTCTTTTCAATATAGCCAAGATCAATATTGTTTGATTATAATAATGATAATAATAACAATAATAATTAATCAGTATTATTATTATTAGTATTATAATTATCTCCTCGTTGAAACTTCCACATGGTTTCTTCGCTGAGGCCTGAGACGCCAGTGCTTAGAGCTTTCCCATGGTGTGTTTTGTCTTAACATGTTGGACAGTTTGAATAATGTTTCACTGTTCCCGTCATGACTTTCCTATATTAGTAATCTTTCGTTACCAAATGCCAGAGAATTCCTCCCTTCCCTTCACTCCCCATATCCTCCTTACCACTCCTCCCTGGCTAGTGCTACTGCAGCTGTCACATCACCCTTCCTTCCTTCCTTCCTTCCTTCCTTCCCACCCCTCACTTCCTCCTCTCTCACATGATGCTGATCTCCTCCTCCCCCTTCCCTGTCCCTTCCCTTCTCCCTTGGAAAGTTGCATATATATATATATATATATATATATATATATATATATATATATATATATATATATATATATATATATATATATATATATATATATAGGATTAAATTTAAGAGTGGAATTAAATCTTGTTGGATGTGTAGGACCATCCAGTATAATAGATTTAAGAGATGTATTTATTTTATATGTGTCATAAACATGTGCTTGTTTGTCTGGTAGCATGTGTAGACAAGGATTTATTCCATAAAATTTGGTTTGGCAATATGGAAATGGTGCATTGTTCACAGATCTTTAGTCAGTATTCGAAGAGTTAATACTCTCCTCCTTACTTTGGAGTCTTAAAAACATTTCCAATGTCAAATCAACTACAATACTAAGGGAAGAAGGCTTATTGTTCTCTAGGACTCTTAGAGGGTAAAAAAAAGTTGCATGAGGGAGTTTAGCCTTCAGTGTACATAATTGTTGGGCTAATTGTGAATGTTCTTTGTCCTGTTGCTTACTTTTGGCCACAGGGTGTTTCTCCTCCCCAAACAAGAAGACAGAGGCTGCCTAATTTTGCTGACACCAGTGATGAAGAAGCTGCTTCTCTGTTAGACCACGTGAGTATTGTTGAGATCAGTTGGCCAAAGTGAAGAAGTGGGGGAGGCCAAGCTGCCATACAAGGTTTTGCTGTATTGTCTGGAGGGAAATAACTGCTCAGCTGTCTGGCTTAAAGTTACTCACAAACTTCCCTCACATTATATGACGACAGTTGAGACTCATCCTTTGTAATATGATTACATCTTTTAATGGTAATTTTAAATGTACGTAAATTGTTATTTAAAAATTAAGAGAGGGAAGAAAGAAAATTGTATCCACTTTGTACATATACTTTGAGATTATTTTTCACAATGCCTTACTGTTAGAGAAAGAATATATTTTACAGTGATTCTGAGAATGTGAAACTGGCTGTTCTGAGGCAGTTTTTTAAAAGGAGCATTTAATAATTCATGCATACAAAATTTATTTTCAAAGTGATGATAATCTACTGATTATTATTCAGGAATCCCCAGTGAACTATGATGACAAGACAAAGGAGGCACAACGGAGGTTGAGATGCACCCCAGGGATGACAAGGTTGTTGGACTCAAGCAAGCTCTTGCCATTCCGTGAGTCATGGGTTTGTTTTATTTAGGAGTGAGTGATGTTTGTGTGTTTGTGTTCATATGTATAAGAGGTAGTCTCTCTCTCTCTCTCTCTCTCTCTCTCTCTCTCTCTCTCTCTGTAGCGATAATAAATTAGTGCGCGTCGACATTAAAGCTCAAACATCAGAGACTGAAAATAAAGAAAATGTGCCCAATATCAAAAGATCTAACTTCAGAGAAATCCGACAAAACTGCCTGGCTAAGCCTTTAAAAATCACTTACTCACTCAGCAGAACACATTCGTCCCCTAAAGTAGAAGCTTAATTAACACTAATAAAAGCCCACCGTGGTTTAATAGCAAAATTAAACAATCAGTCAATGAGAGAAAATTGTTTTACAGGTTAAAGAAAGAACAAAGCACGCCCGAGAACATTAGACTTTATAATGATGCCAGGCGACGAGTAAAAAGACTAGTAGGTCAGGCAAAGCGAGATATGAAGAAAATATTGCAGCCAACAGTAAAATAACCCAAATCTTTCTTCAGTTACATAAACAACAGAAAGGTGATCAAAAGAGGTATTGGACCTTTAATAAACAGCGACGGTGCACTAGTGACTGACAGCCAACACATTGCAAACCTCTTAAACAATTACTTTTCCTCGGTGTTTAATACTAACAGTCTTCCTCTCGCTACCACCAACACCAGTACTATTGTAAATCTCGAGCATGCATTGCCTAATTTTGAAATAACAACAGATGAAGTCCTTAAAGCTCTCCATTCACTTAAAACAAATAAAAGTCCTGGACCTGACAAAGTATATCCAACTCTACTGAAAGAAACGAAGAGCTAAATACTCCTCCCTCACAACCAGATTCAATATGTCCTTGCGATAAGGCATCGTCCCTTCAGATTGGAAAAAGGCTAACGTGACACCGATTTTCAAGAAAGGAGACAAAAAGTACCAGGTAATTACAGGCCCATTAGTCTAACTTCGGTTGTAGGTAAGCTACTTGAGGGCATAATTAGAGACAAATTGTGAGTTACCTTGAAAGCCACTCATTGATTGGGGAATCACAACATGGCTTCCGAAACAAAAGATCTTGCCTATCAAACCTATTAACCTTTTATAACGACCTCTTCACTGTTTATGACGTAACCAAATCACTGGACGTAGTCTATCTAGATTTCCAGAAAGCGCTTGATAAAGTCCGCATCATAAATTACTTTACAAATTAAAGCAAATAGGTATTGACGGTCAAGTAAACCAATGGATCGCTAATTGGTTGAGCAACAGACAACAAAGAGTAGTGATTGACGGATTTAACTCAGAGGGCGCCTGTCACTAGTGGCGCCCTCAGGGCTCGGTCCTTGGCCCAGTGCTTTCATTATTTACATCAACGACGTGGATGTTGGACTCAATAACCGCATTAGTAAATTTGCAGACTACACAAAGATTGGTAACTCGGTTCTCACTGATTTAAGACAGGCAAAGCCTCCAAGAGGATTTGCACAAAATTTCAGCTTGGTCGGATAGATGGGAGATGCCCTTAACGTAGACAAGTGCCAGGTCCTTCAAGTTGAACGAGGAATAAGAAGTTCAATACGAAATGCGCGGCGTTAAACTCAAAAGCGCTCAATGCGCCAAAGACTTGGGGTCAAAATCGCATCAAACCTCAAATTTCACAGCAATGCATCGATGCAGCAAATAAAGCGAACAGAATGTTGGGCTTCATTAAAAGAAACTTTGTATTCAAGAATAAAGATGTAATACTCGCCTACAACAGTTTAGTCAGACCCCACTTGGAATATGCGTACAGTTTTGGTCCCCCACCATGCAAAGGATATTGCTAAATTAGAAGGTGTTCAGCGTCAAGCACTAAAATGATCCCTTCCTTGCGCAACAAATCCTACGAAGAAAGGCTTTCTACCCTTAACATGTTCTCTCTTGAGAAACGTCGCCCGAGGAAAACTGATCGAATGTTTTAAAATACTTAATGGTTTCACGAATGTAGACAGATCAACATTGTTTATGATCGATGACAGTCTGCGACGAGAACAATGGCGTAAAACTCAGATGTAGACAAGTAAATTCAGACTGCACAAAATTTTTCTTCACCAACGCTAGAAAAGCGAGAATGGAATAAGCTTCCACCATCAGTGGTCCAGTGTAACACGATTGACTCCTTCAAAAATAAGCTCGACCGTCACTTCCTTCAACTTAATATCAACTAGAGTAGAAGTGCAACGTTTTGGAGTCTTCTGATTAATGTAAAATCACTTAGGTTTAAGGACAGACCACCAAGTCTGGACCATGGGGTCTGTGTGGTCTGATTTTCTATGTAAATCTCTCTCTCTCTCTCTCTCTCTCTCCCCAATCGTTTAGTCAGACCCCACTTGGAATATGTGGTATAGTTTTGGTCTCCTCATCATGCAAAGGACATTGCTAAATTAGAAGGTGTTCAGCGTCGGGCAACAAAACTGATCTCTTCCTTGCGCAGCAAATCCTACAAAGAAAGACTTTCCACCCTTAACATGTTCTCTCTTGAGATACGTCACCTCCGAGGAAAACTGATCGAATGTTTTAAAATACTTAATGGTTTCACGAATGTAGACAGAACAAAATTGTTTATGATCGATGACACTTTGTGAACGAGGAACAATGGCATAAAACTCAAATGTAGACAAGTAAATTCAGACTGCACCAAATTTTTCTTCACCAACATTGTAGTGCGAGAATGGAATAAGCTCCCACCATCAGTGGTCCAATGTAACACGATTGACTCCTTTAAAAACAAGTCCGACCATCACTTCCTTGAACTTAATATTAACTAGAGTAGAAAAGCAACGTTTTGGAGCCATCTGATTAGTGTAGATTCACTTAGATTTAAGGACAGACCACCTAGTCTGGACCATGGGGTCTGTGTGGTCTGATTTTCTATGTAAGTCTCTCTCTCTCTCTCTCTCTCTCCCCCCCCCCCACCCACCCCCACCCCGCATCTCTAAATGTAACCTCAGGTGGAAGGGGTTAAGAGTGGGTCATTCACCAATGTCCCTTCCCATTCATAAGCCTATATAACCTCCTTTCAACTTACTAAATCCAGTGATGTATGTATGCATCATGCTATAATTAGCCTACCATAAAAGAAAACAGACTTGTAGCTGTTTTCTGTAGTCTGTCACTTCAGAAAACTGCTGTGAAAAGCTAATTCTGCTGAAGCCTTCTCAGTTATATTTGGAATGATGAGGTACATAGGGGAGATAAAAACTCTCTTACTCTCTCTTTGTCTCTATCTCTCAATTTGTCTGTCTAGATGAATAGAACAGATGAAGAGTTAATCATGTCTGCATTAACTTCATATCTTCTCAGTTTGTTCCACTTGTCCATAACCCTATTTATGAACTAGTTCTTAACTGTTTCTTACCTGAATCTGACTTTATTCAATTCCTACATTGTTTTTTATATAGATACATCATCTAAATTCTCCTTATTAATTATCTTTTTTGACCCATTTAAAAAATTTCAAATAAATCACCTTTAGTCTATGTCTTTTCAAAAGCTGTGAGTTTAGCTTTTTTACAGTGTTTCTATGTCCTTGGATGATTTCAGTTATTCTTCTTTCATGATTTGAGGGAATTCATTTATTTTCTGTACATCAAAACTGAACATCATAGTCCTGGTAATGCCTAACCAGTGCCAAATACAATTTAAGAATAAATTATGTGCTCTGTTTGCTAATGCTTCTGTAATGAAAGCCCAAGACTTCATTTGCATGGTGTTCCTCCTATAATACAACAGCATTATTGCATGATCTGATTAGTCATCCCATTTTTGTGTCATCAGGAAACTTGCTGATGTGATTGGTTAGACTTCAGTTAAAATTGTCAATGGAGATGCACAGCAATGTACCCAAGGTAGGATGTACCCTTGTAGGATGTCATTAGCAGCACAAACCCAGTCTGATTTATCCCTGTTTACTTGTACTCTGCATTTAGTCACTAAGCCTTGATCCACCTCAATACTTCATCCTCTATCACATTAGCCTTTAGCCTTTGTGTTTGGTGAGGAATTTTTTTTAATGCATTACTTTACTGTAACATAGTAGAGTGGAATCATCATAATGTTTGGGGTTTTAATTAAGAAAATGACTATTGTATGATGTTACAACATTGCAGCAGTGTTTCTACATATAGCTGAACCTATGAATGTCTTTCCACAGGGAGTGGTTGAATTTTCCCTCTGCTTATTCTTTGCCAAGCTTGTATCATACACATTCCTCTACTGGCTGCCCTACTATATTAACAGCAAAGGTGAGTTATAGGGACTAAAGAATTGAAAGTGTAAATATGTTAATCAGTGCCACAGAGTGTAAAATAATGGTTTTCAAAGAAATGCTGAAGTTATTGATTTTGCAGCATCGTGCAAAATGTGTAGACCAGAGGTTCCCAATCTTCTGGTTGCAACCTCCATGGGGTCGCAGAAGGGTGGCTAGGGGGTCATGATGCTAGAGTCCATTTAATAGTGGTAGAATATATCCTATACAAATAAAAATAAAAGATCATTAAAACAGTGTGCCTGTAATGCACAGCCTCCCATTTGATTCCACCACCGATAAAACAAAAACATTAAAAGACATTTATAATAAGGCCACCTTATGATGGCAAGGTAGGACTTGGCTATTGTAAGCAGTGTTTATGGTAGCCCAAGGGGTGTAGCTAGTGTCCCAACAACCCAATGTTTACTTTTGCACACTGCCACTGTTCTCAGACAAAAGCTGCCTCATTGGTTATGATACTACCACTGACTGAAAATGGTTAAAAATTTTACACAAACTCTTTAAATTGATGATTGGGTACTGCATTCAGAGTGATGGAGATAACTTCATCTCAGTCTAGTGTCATGCACATATCATCATGTACACACAAAAAAAAGGATCGCTACAGTGGGGTCCGACGAGTTTCACATTGAGCAACCCAGTAATCTCGGCAGGGTTGTTAAAAGTGCGATCACCCCCACCACCTCAGCTCTGCTGTGGGGAGCAGAACAGGACCCCTGTACGGGAGGGATAGTGAGGAAGGGAGACACTGAGATACCAGATATCACCATAATATTAACAGTGATTTGAGTGCCACTTGTTTAAGCTTTATATTCACACATAAAACAATAATGTTCATATGATATACGTAACAGTGGTGGGTAGAAGTATTGCCCCATGTCAAAGACAAAACATCAACCATCAACACATGTCAGATATAGTTCAGTTCATAATGTGCCATCCTGGAAGTAATGCTTCCACTAAACGTGTCTTTTCTCTCATGAACAAGCTGTGGGCATCTGAAAAAACACAACGTCAAATTGCAACGCTAAAACCATTGGTGGTAAGAAAAATGAAGTCTAACAATAACACAAGGTGTTTATCATATTGTATCCTAAATGGACAAAATTTTAACTATTCACTTGTCTGTGAAGTGTTAAAGCATAATTTCACCAAAACACGACAATATTATACTGCTACATACAACACAGATCAAGTCACTTCGACTAAGACTCCACCTGTGTGTTTCATGAAGCGTTACCATGCCACCTCAAATTCTTCTGCTTCATTTACAAGTCCCACTCACTTGATTCAGGCAAGTGAAGCCACACCCAACACACGCAGTGATACCAACATGCGTAGCCTGTTATCAATGGCTTCATCCTTGGTGTCAGTTTGTATCGTGCTGAATGTGTAATGATACTTATTTGAGTGTGTGTGCAGCAGACCGTCTTCAATAATTTTTAATAAGTTTAGAGTGAGTTGGTCCATCTCTGGTTTTGTTTTTGCATAATAAACATTTTCTTAAGATAATGAGAAACATCACATCCAGCAGATTCATTACACCTTCTATACCACACTGTGTGTTCAAAACATTTTCATCATAACAAAAAAGAATGACCACCACTTTGAGGTGTTCACTTACCTTCCTTGAAGGAAAAGTTGGACAAATATAGATTGGGAGACAGGACTGTGCAAGCTTAAGCTCAGGCCCTATATACTACAAATAGGTCAATACATAAAAACACTTGCCTCTCCCTTACCTTAAGAGATCTTCAAAGCTCTCTCTCCACAGAGGATTCTGGTGGTGTTGAAGAGAGTGCCAACCTGTCCACCTTCTTTGATGTAGGTGGCATCATTGGGGGCATCCTGGCTGGTGTGGTCAGCGACTACTCAGGCATGTCAGCATCCACTTGTTCTGTGATGCTGATTGTTGCCATACCTATGGTGAGTTAATCATTAGTGTGCTTTAGTAGATAGATTCCTCAAAAAGTGTCAAGTATTTTTCTTGGCTACAAGTATCTGTGGACTTCCCCATGATGTTATTTGGTTTGGCATGTTAAGCTGTTTTGTTTTGTTATGGAATGAAAGGAATGCTCATTCTTTAAAAATCATTAAGAGAGTGCCTAAAGTTTCTGTCACTATAAAAACATACATGTCATCGTGTGTATATGAAAGGACAGTGGGTGAAAATTTGTTCAATCTGGAATAAAAAGCAAATCTAATTTTTGTCTTAAGATTTGCTTTCCCATTTGTGGTACAGAACACCAATAAGTTGTTATTCTTTTTTCCCACAGATGTTTGTTTATCAGACATTTGGTTCTGTGTCTAATGGGATGAACATCTTCCTCCTGATTTTGGTGGGTATTTTGGTAAATGGACCATATGCCCTCATCACCACTGCTGTGTCTGCTGACCTGGGCACTCACAAGTCCCTCAAAGGAAATGCCAAGGCTCTGGCCACAGTTACAGCCATTATTGATGGCACAGGCTCCATAGGTAACACTTACCAGACTTGACTAGGTGTTCAAGGGCTGCTTCCCTGCCTGCTGGGTATTCATATCTACTTGCCAGAAAGCTGCATTTACTTCTTTCCAAATCTTTGCTAGTCCTACCTAACTAATAAATTCCACTAAAATAGCACTTTGAATAAGCATGATTTTCTTGGGTATCTATCTGATGTTAAATCAGTACCCTTCTCTACTGCTACTACTTTTGCTATATGTACTTTGAATAATAATAATGATAACAAAATAATAATAATAATGATAATAATAATAATAATAATAATATCGCCACTACTGCTACTACCATGACCACTACTTCTAGGTGCTGCTGTGGGCCCTCAGTTAGCTGGCCCAATCTCCAATTATGGCTGGTCTTATGTGTTTCTCATGCTGATGGTGTCTGACCTCCTGGCTCTGCTGGTGAGTAAAATACAGCTTTCTTTTACATTGTGTAGCTCAGTCCACCTAATTCCAAAAGCACTGGGGCTGTGGATAGCACCTGGAACAGGCATGGAGTGAATACAAAAGTTAAGTATTCAAATACGAATAGAAGAATACAAATGCAAATACAAATACTATGAAGTACTGGGAATTCACATGCAAATCCATATGCTTAATGAAAGTATTCTCTTATGCATTCATGAACACTTTTTTTCATAAAATACCTTCTATCTGCTAACTTATCACAGTACTACTGAAGTTATGCCATGGCATAATTACTATATGAGCAATGATTATGACCAGTACCAGTATTCAGGACCAGGATATCACACCTACCTGAGTACAGCACAGACATATTTGTTTGTTCACCAAGTAAAACTGAATCCTAGCTTTGAAATTTCATCAACTCACTCACTCACAAGCTCAAGACAAAGTTGACACAAGTATCTATCGTGTGGGTGACAGAGGACTGTGAACGAGAAGGCAGCTGCTCACCTGTCTGTATTAGGGGTGATCACAGGCTGATTACTGACACGTACTGGACATGTTGAGTGAGCAGAGTCATAATGTTAAACTTCTATGTGTTCTAGCTGCAGGTAACACTTCATAGTCAAATGAATGATTATTCCTAATTATAAATTTACGACTATTCCCCAGCTTATTCAAAGAATACAAATACTTTGGCCAAATATTTGAATATGAAGGAGAGAACATTTCTTTATCATGAAAATAATTCAAATACAAATACATCTTTATTCTGTCTTTGAATGTATTCAAATATGAATACTCCTTCCCTAACCTAGAGTTGGAGAGTAGGAGATGGGGAGAAGAAATAAGGAATTAGTAGAGAATACCATTGAGATAAGAATAAAGAAAACAGATTTATTTTCATAGGGAAGCAAAGCTCCATTCTCAAATGCACAATATGTTGGTGTACTGTATGGTATGCCCGAGTTATTGCTACATGGTGAAGAATACACCCAAAGATTAAGTAAACTCATAAAAAAATCAACTATCACATGGAAGGTACTATTTGATGTAGGCTTTATTTTTGTTTCTGGATAAAAGCAAAACACTAATTTGTAGTTTGTGAATATTTCAACCTACCCAGAAATATTTACATAGTTTAATAAAATGGTTTTATCCAATGATAATTTATAGGGAATAGGTCATAATTATATGAATAATGTAATGGACAGACTTTTAAGAGCAATTAAGGATAAGACAATTTTTTTTTTTTTTTATACTGACGAGATATTTACATGATGGAATGGTTTTGGAGGCAAATTTTCAGGGAACAAGTCAGAATTATAGAAAGACAATGGGTAGACTGCTGCTGACTCTCAGTTATCCCCTCTATCAGCAACACTTGTTATCCCTGAGAGATTGGGATAAGAAATACTTCTGCTGCGTATTATATGAAGTGACAGAAAGGGACATATTTGATAAAGGAGATTGAAGTTAGGACTGACCCTCACTCAACTTTTTTTGTTTTTCCCACCTGGAACACTCCTGAGAAGAGTCACAATGCCTTTCCATTTCCTCATATTGTTTTTTGTGGAAAACATGGTCTCTCCTTTAATCTGTGGCCCCTGTCCACCCAGCAGTGAATGGGTACTGGGTGTCACTCAGGATTTCTGTCCTGCCTCCCTAGCATGTGTGGGTGTCAGGTTTCAGCCGTATCCAGTGACCTTTCACTTGTGAGCATGCTTATTCGTGGAGGGTACTGATAGAGGATCATGAGTCTGTCGCATGATCATACCATGATGGATTACACACACGCGATCATCATCATCGTCATCATCTTCAGCAGTCCATTTCAGAACATCTCAACAAATGCTAAACTTTACTCTCTCCACCTGATCCTCTGTTTACCCTGACTTATACAATGTCTGGATTGCCACTCTATTACTCTCATTGCCCATCCGCTACCAATTATACGTTATGTGACCTGCCCAAGGCTGTTTTTTTTTTTTTTTTTTTTTTTTTTTTCCATTAAAATATCTTCAATTTTTTTTTTTTTATTCTCCAATCCATGATGCTTGCTCCATGCCTCTCCATGTTGTAATTGGTATTTTTCTCTCCATTCCTATGTCCACTTCTTAACTTACTCATTATTTTGTGAGATGCCAAGTTTCTAAACCATAGGTTAGGACTGGCATAATGCATTGATAGTACACCTTCAGGAGGTGGCAGGTTGGTTTTCATATTACTATGTTTACCAAAATTCTTATTTTCTTTCTACTTTCTCTGGTCTGGGTTTGCACTAATTGTTTGCCCTAAATAGTTGTACGTGTATTTCTCAACTCATGTTTTGTTTCCAATCATTATTTGTTGTCCTGCAAAATGATTATCAAACATTAGGATGCATTTTTTGTGTATCAGCAATGAGAGTAACTAATTATTTGTTTGTTTTTAGCTGCTGACCCGACTAGTGATGCGAGAAGTAAGAGGGTGGTACAGCAAAAGAAGGCAGCAGCCCCACACCCCTCTCTGAAGAACCTCCCTTCCTTATCTTCATCCCTCCCATCTCATTGACAGGACCTTGTATTGTGTGAATATAAAGAAGGTTATGCCCAGTTCACCCATGATGCCTGAGAAGCATTCAGCTGTGCATGATATTGATCAGGTCTGTACATTAGTGTCTAATTTGGGATGAAATAATGTACATATTCTTTGCATGTATTGTGCACTAAGTGCAATTGTTGTAAAACAGTTAATTTGATCACTTGAAGTGTATATTTTATATAATTACAAAACTCATAATATTTTAACAAGCTTTGAGCACATGGTAGATGTTAGAGAGGAGTGTCTGACCTCACACTGGGATTGAGGTATGCAGTATTTTAAAGACATTGTTGTATAATTTATGGATTGTAAGTGTATTTATATATGAAAATTATAGTAATGAATTCCTGGATATGTTTCTTACCCTTTCTGTTGCAGGATTGTACAGTCAAAGCCAAAAGTTCCTTGACTACCATCTCTATATTTCATTCACTAGGAAAAAATGAGGCACAGCTGGCCTTCTCTGATCTCCTTGTTTCAAAATACAGTCAAACCTCAGTTTTCAAGCATAATTCCTTCCCAAAAGTTGTTCCATAACTGAATTGTTAAAAACAAAACAAAATTTTCCATAAGAAATATAATATGGATTAATCCATTCTTGGCCCCCAAAAGAAAGACCTTTGTTTACATTTTTAGGTGTATTTCATGCATAAAAATGCTTATAAATGCAATGTAATATTATATTATAACATACAATCTGAATAAAGAATAAAGCTAAGCTGAACTGCAAAGCCAAATCCGAGACGCGAACGACATTTTCATGCTTCCATATGATCTCTCTCTTCACGTCTATTGTTGTTTTCACTATTTTCCTTTTCATCTTTATGCTTTCACTAGCTTTCTTAGGTCCCATGGTGGTTTATGGAATTAAAAAAGATTGAAGAAATGCCGTAAATTGTGGCGTGTAAGTCAACTTTTTGAGCCTGAAAAAAATATCTCCAAAACTAGGGGGCAACTTATATGGCAGGGATAAAATGCGAACCTAATAGGATTGAAGTTACAAGTTTAAATATTGATGTGTGTGTGTGTGTGAGAGAGGGAGAGAATTTTTTTCAGGACTAGGCTATAAATAGTTTTTTACATAGCGACATAACCCACCGTTATATTCCTTTATTGCTGTTTATATATTATACAGCACTGGCCATTTTAACACTGGACAATATAAATCACAATATATATAACGCAATAAATATAACAGTAGGCTATCTCGTTCAATAAACTAAATACTGATCGCCTACTCCTTAATAAAATAGTTAAGGCACATTTGTGAAGTAGAGAACAACATACATTTACCTCTCATATATCACACAGTCGTGGGCAGAGTGGTGATGTTATAATAAAGTAAGCAAGAAGAAACCCCTTCCTTGGTTATGCTGTCTGGAGAGGCGCCCACCTCCAAGAGAGTGTACTTTTTATACTACTTGCCCTCTCTCTCTCTCTCTCTCTCTCTCTCTCTCTCTCTCTCTCTCTCTCTCTCTAATTTATGGGGGAAACCCAGTTGGGAGGTTGTTGATGTTGAAGGAGAGGAGGAAGAAGAAGGAGGAGGAGGAGGCTCACACAAGGAGAAGAAAAGAAGAGGCCTTACTAGGAAGAGAGAGCGAGAGAGAGAGAGCGAGCTGCTGTTCCCTGCTACCCACATTGCCTTTGTCGATCACTCTTTTACATGCCACCAACGATGCCTTCACCACGGTATAGCAAAAATGGTTAATAACCCACACCACCAAATAAGATGGCGGTCATACTCAGTGGCGGATCCAGGGGGGCCGGGGCCGCCCCCCCCCCCCCCTTAGGACCTAAATTGCGCCCTTTCAATTCAAAGATTCACAGATCTGTGGGGGTATCATTCCTGTGAACACTACTACTAGCCTACTAATTATAATAATGATAATAACAACAATACTACTACTACTACTATTACTATTAGTAAGTATATTACTACTACCAGTGAAACCTATACATATGGAACGGACACTTGCCCCAGCTTTGTCATTATGCCGTGAATTTTGAAAAATCAACCGCTTTGGTGCGAATCGCCATAATTCCCTTATTTTGGGGGCAACAGAAAAGTTCTTAGTATCAATCGACGGCAAAATGCAAGGGCTATATTATTTAATTAGTGACCGGGCTCGAAAACCGACTCGAACGGGTCGAAAATCGAATAAAACCGAAAAAAAAACGAAAAAAAACGTATTTTTGAGTTCCCAACCATGAGACCCACAGTTTACCATCCCCGGGTATCCCCAGGTACCCATTTATCGACCAGCCCGAAAGGGAGAATGAACAGCTGGGTGAGCTGCACGCACAGAGTTATATACCTATATAACGTATAACTCTGTGGCTGCACGCCGACTGCCCGGGCCGGGATTCGAACCCGGGCCCGCGGAGTAGAAGCCAGGCACACTGACTACTAGACCACGGATCGAGGTGAGTAAGATATCATAAATATTCCTTATATTTTATCTCTAAAAATTAAGGTACTAAAAAGGTCAGTCAGTCAGGGCAGTACCACCCATACCTATACCCTTATTTTTTTCCCATAAGAATATGTATTCCTACTACGCGAGGCCGTGTGTCGCCCTTATATATTCGCCCACGTAGTAGGAGTAAGTGACTTCTGTACTTAAATTCTAGCGGGTTTGGGCACTGATCTAGCGATTTTTTAGGGTGAATCTAGCGTGACTGAAATCTTTTCGATGGCAACACTGAGTGGAGTGTTTACGTCAACGTCGCCACTCGCAGTGTGATATCAGTGTTCACTAGACTGATGATAGTGGCAGTGACTCATTAATTTATCAACGTGCGTCAAGATCACTGACAAGACATAGCACCCAAGTTGAAACTGTAGATTAGTATGATGAGAGGATCGACTACTGGGTGACTAGTAACAGATCGGCAGGAAGCGCTGTGACAGGTGGTGCCTAGCTGGTGTTACCTTTTGCTGTTGCTGCTTCATGGCTATTGTGGAGATGTGGAGCACCCTGGCGACTGTCCTGGTGACGCAGCTGGCCATGCGTGTTCAGTGTGGGGGCGCCGGGCCGCGGGTCCTGGTGGTGGCCCTGGACGGCTTCCCCAAGGAGCAGCTGGCCCGGCACACCTGGGACCACCTCACATGGGTGTATGCTCATGGCAGCCACCCACGCAGGTTCATGTACGTGTCCAGTTGTGTTGATATGACTATTTCGTTATTACCCTTACTTCATAAAATATAGCTTTTGCATTGCATGGGATACCTACTGTGCTTGCTTAAGTGGGATATTACAGGACAGCATACCACCACACTTTTATTACTCACATTGCTGCTTCCTATTTTTGGTGCTTTTTCTTCCATTCCATATAGCTAATTTGAGGATGTTGAGGCTTTACTTCTTGTGCAAATTGATAATGACCATTTGACAACCATGATAATTGAGTAAAGATAAGTACTATGTATTTACACGCTGATATCTCTTTTCTGGAGAGCCATAGGAAAGAGTAGCGAGTAGCGGGCTTTTTTTTATTATTGTTTCCTTTTTTTTGTGCCCTTGAGCTGCCTCCTTTCTTGTAAAAAAAAATATATATATATATATATATACCTATATATATATATATATATATATATATACATATATATATATATATATATATATATATATATATATATATATAAAGATTTGTTTTAGTACCCTGCCAGTAACTCATTATATATCTATTTTATGAAACATCACTATTTCTTCATACATCTTTTCTACAAACCTTCAACAGTCATGGAAATGCTTTCAAAATCCAATTCAAGGACTTTTTTTTTACTCTTGAAAATAGGGGATAATGTTTACGAAAGTGCATTGCCTCCTTTGGCAGTGAAGAATTTTACCAAAAAAGTTGACTCTAAGGGTCTAGTACTGATCAATTATTTTTCTATTGTTTTGATTATTTGCATTTGGTGAGCTTTCTCTGTCACCAACTTTTCACAAAATGTGAAGTTTACTATGTATACAGTCAAACCTCAACATATGCAGATTTAACATGCATTTTAAATTATTGCAAATTTGAATATTTGCAGAGTAACCCGTGGATATTATCAAGTTAAAGACTTGCGTATTCGTGGGTTTTCCTTTGCACTTTTGTGGCCAGCCAAAGTACTTGTACCTCACCGCACAACCCGCCACCACCCTACGCACCTTCATACTTACAGAAACCATGGTAGTGGTTGCTCAATGTATGCATCTATCAGCAGAGATCCATAGATCCTTTACATCCATGGGTGTAGCTTATCTGTTACTTTAACCCCCATGGATGATGAGGTTTGACTGTATTATGTATTGTAAATAATTTAGAGATAATTTAACCCTTAAAGTGCGGGGTTGTTTGCCATGCCTGTCCTCCCACGCGGGCATATTCAGGCTAAAACATACCTCATTTCAACCTTGCATACCTTTACTGCTACTTAACACATGTGACTGAATGAAGTATCACTGTAAAGTACATACCCTCACCTGTCCTTTGACGTTAATTTGAAATCTATATGACCATTGGTAGCGCGAGTAGCGAATATTGAATAAGATCACTGAAAACGCATTATTATAGATAGTTTTCCACCTTTAGTGGACTTCCCTTCTTTGATTTAATAATAAAAGGCATAAACTTTATACAGTTTATGTGAAAAACACCCCAAAGAACTTAACTTACGCACCTTCCTAATGTCCTTGATTGGTACTGAGGTCAAATGGCCCCCATCTTATGGCTGAAATTCACTGGAAGGTGAGAGGAGGTGGGATGTCTAGCGGACATCTTCTCAAAGCTAACACTGGCATACACTGACCAAAAATTAGTCAAGAGAGCATGGTTGGGTATTGTTTGAAAGAAAACGACATGCTTACTCTACTTCACCACAAATAAATTAAATTTGACAGCGTGCTAAGTGAAAAAATAGCTTGTCGACTATTGTCGACACCCATGGTTTGAGCCCAGGCACCAGCCGTCGACAATTGTCGACACCCGCGCTTTAAGGGTTAAGTAAAGAGAATGTTGTATATAGGCTATGTGCAAAAACTAGACCATTTTTCACGACTTGAATATCTGCGGATTCTGGTATCTGTAAGGGGTCCTAGGACCAACATCCCATAGCCTTTTGATGTAAAATAGTGGTTGCAAGATCAAGACTGCACACTGCTTGGTAGACAGTCACTCTGTACAGTTATTCTGTACACAAAAAACATAAATGTACAGTGCATAAATAACATACAAAGAGAGTAGTAACAGAATTGGAATGTGACAGGACTGCAGCAGGATCATTCAAGTTGGAAGAATCAGCTGACAGCACTTAGTGTAATTTGAATCTGTAAAATATTTTAATTATTTATTTATTTATTTATTTTTTTTTTTATTATTTTTTATTTAGTACTTTTTTTTTTTTTTTTTTTTTGGGGGGGGGGGTATTTTACCCCTGATCTTTTTTCTATTTTTTCATATGTACAGATTTTTGCAAGTTCTCTTCATAAGTAGGGTTATGCCTGTACTAGTAGTTGATGCCTCATAATATATCTTATTTATGATTGTACATAGGGACTCACAAGTAATTAATATTGTCCTTTTCTATATCTTTGCAGAAATCAGTTTCCAACCAAGAGTTTCCCCAACCACTTCAGTGTAGCCACAGGGCTGTTTGAAGAGTCACATGGTGTGGTAGGCAACAAAGTATTTGACCCAAGTCTCAATCGCACCCTCACCATCAAGGATCCTGAGCTCTTTACACAGAACCCAGGTGTCATGCCTCTCTGGGTAGGTTTGTGGTCGTGTAGTTGCTGAAACATAGGGTGTATAAGGTATTGAATTAATTAGCAAATGGCCAGTAGAGATTTAGAATGGTCATCTTTAATATTGATTTTCATGTGCATTTGTTTAAACTGCCTCAAACTCACTTTCATTGCAAAAGAAGCTGTTCATCTATCTGTATTTCCGACACCCTGCTCCCTCACTGGAACTTCCCAAGAGGGGTTTTCCATGGTAGAAGCATGTCCTACATTTCCTGTTTCATTAGGTACACTCTCAGCACACTTAATCTCTTGCCTACCAACTCACTCGCTACAATGCTCATCCACTCTTTTGATCTATTTCACTGTTGATCTACTCCTGGCACCCTCTCCCGCAATCCTTCCCTCTTCCATATTAATTTTCATTACACGTCCAAACCATCTCAGACCACCACACTTCACTCATTTAACCACTTGTGATCCACTTTATCACTCTTCTACCCATACCAAACCTCTTATACATACTTTCCATACTTTTTTCATTTTCTTTTCTTACATAGTTCTCTCCATTGCACTCATAGCCTATTTATAAATGCTGTATTTGTGATTTGTGAAAGTGTTTATGCTCTCACTATTTTTACATTATTTTATTTATGCTAATGTGTTGCAGAATTTTCTCAGAAAGATGATATCAGGCTCAGCTTTTCTTAAGGAGGCCAATCAATATAAATTTCAGTGAAAAAAAAATTCTTTTCAATTTTATCCTATTTGTTATCTAGTTTCATGTGGATAGCTTATTTTAACCATTAAAGATATTAATGGTGTTAACCAATACAAAGCAAAACAACATAACCTCCATCCATGCCATATTTTTTTACAGACGACCGAGAATAGTCTGAATGACCGCATACGCACATATAGCTAGGATATGGTTCGAGAGATGAAATGACTCATATACTGCGTCATGGTACTGAAGAGGTTAATTGCCCATTACATATGCACTGCAGAGGTGCAGGCCCATGCATTGCCAAGGCGATACAGTAACAGAAGGTTGCAGTTTTTGGAAATCAGGTCTTTTGGGGTACTACTTGATCCCCTTGATTAAATACCGCTTTTTTCTTTTTTAGTACATAAACTCATTAGAAAACTTTGAAGCATCGAAAACAAAGCGCATATATATTATATATATTCTTAATTGTAACTCAGCCAATCTGATGGAAGGGGATGGAGCCTCCCTAGTGCAAGGGGCAGAGCTTCTTGGTGCAAAGTAACCAACTTAAATACAGACTGCTTTTCATATAGTTATGGGACTTCACAAAGCCATGTGAGATTTTTAAGCTGCCATTGCTGTAAAAGTCACCCATTAGCTTTCCCTAACAATATTTGCCCTTCAGACTTTGAATGAGCTTCATGGAGGCCACAGTGGCTGCATCATGTGGCCAGGCTGTGCTGTCCCTTTCCATGGGAGGAATGTGACCTTCAGTGAACCATACCGTGACAATGCTACATTTGATGAAGAGGTTGATCTGGCAGTGAAGTGGCTAACACATCCCATGAAGCCTGCCAACCTCATTTTTTTCTACCATGACCAGCCAGACATGGCTGGGCATGTGTATGGCCCAAACTCTTCATACTATGATGAGGAACTCAAGAAGGTAGCTAACTAATGCATGTTACCAGTATATTTGGGTGCTTTTTTACATCTAAGTGGTTGAGTCTATGATACTGCTGAATTATCAAAATGGTCAGTTTATTGTTATTTCTACTAAGATGATCAAGTGAGATATATGAAGCTTAGGAGTGTGGCAAAGGAATGGAAGTTGTGTGGTTAGTCACCATAAAAGTATACACAAAAAAGAGAAAATATACTGAACTTTTCCAAAAATATGACATTGTACACTCTAATGTTGGGAAAGCTTCGCATACCTTTCATTTTGTTGTATTATGTATCACTCAAATGGTCATTTTATTCATAATCTGAGTGGTATTCAAGTGATTTATTCTTCCCCAGATTGATGCAGGTTTGGGTTACCTCTTCCACATGCTGGATCTGCGAGGACTTAAAAAGGAGGTGGATGTGGTGATCCTAAGTGATCATGGAATGGCTCAAATTTCCTCCATCACTGGCATCATCGACTTGGACACCATTCTTGACCCGGGGCTCTATACCTTCACAGGCTCCTCTCCTGTTCTCAATATTTGGCCCATTAAAGGTGGATGAACTAATGATTTTCCATTGTTTTGCTTAAGTAGTAGAAGTTGTGTCATCTTTGTTCCATTGTAGTTCTGTATATGTAGTTCAGTGAAAATATCAAGCAATATTTGTGCCTTGAGCAGTTCTTTCTAATCAATGTAACATAATATTAAAATCTTGCAGAGAAGGTTGTATATGTGTATGCCAAGCTGCAGGATGGGAGTAAAGCTTACCCTTACAAAGTCTACATGAAGGAGGACAGTCAAATGAAAGCATGGCACTACATGAACAATCCACGCATCAGCAGCATCACCCTAGTAGCCAATGATGGCTATGTCTTCCAGGATGTCAAAGGATTCATCAAGGGCCACAAAGATAAAGGATATCCAGGCTGTAAGTGGTGTAGCTTTGTATTTGGCTGAGTAGTTTGTAGTTAAGTAAGGTGAAGACAGAAAAAAAAAAAGATTTTGCCAATATTTAGTACCATTGGTCCCATGTAATCCAGTATGACCTGTTGTATGGTTGGACTGTCAGCAATGCAATTGGCTCTCCCATTGGACTATCGGTGAGGAAGGTGACTAGACACCCAGTAGGATGAAATGTAAGACCTATCAAAGGGTGGATGAGCTTGCTAGCCAGCTAATTCTAGAGTGTGTATTTGGACTCACGGCCATAGCCATGCACCCAGTCTTCCTGGGCACCCCCACTCTCCCTTCCCCAGTGGGTGACAAACCAGGTCCTTCACTCAGTTTCTTGACCTGGCGCAACCCTTTGTACAGTTACATGGATGATGTGACCTTGATTGCAACTATCCAATCCCCTGAGGCTGAGGTTCGTGAATCGATCAACGATGACCAGAGACGTATATCAAGGTGGCGTGTGAGGTGGAACATGAAAGTGAATTTATCAAAGTCCAGGAGTCTTTTGGTTCCTAAACCCTGCACTGTCCTCCTATCTCATGGGGATCTGCTTTACAAGGATTCATTGCTAGCCAGGAGTGATGCAGTCACTATCCCAGGAGTTATGTGTGACACAATACTTACTTTAGAATGCCACATAAGATCGCTGGTTAGCTCAACTTCACATAAGCTCAGTATACTCAGAAAGGCTTACAGTATATTTCATGATGGGCACATCTCTGCCAGTTGCTTCTGTTGCTTTATTCTTCCTCTACTTGAGTATTGTGCACTGGTGAGGTCCTCAGTTACTTCTTGTCATTATAACCTCCTTGAGAGAGTTGTTTCCTACCACTAGCTTTCACTGTGACAGATCAGTCTTGGGTGACTTGAGTCATCGGCACGATGTCAGCAGTGTATGCATGCCCTTTACGATACGATCAAGCCCACACCACCTGTTGCACCACGTGTTTCCAGGGCCGTATGCGCTGACCAGGAATGTGTGCCTCACCTTAAATTTGCATTCGCTTTCCTTGCAGTCTATCTGTTACCACACCAGCCAGTTCCAGCATTGCTTCTTGCCCCATGTTGTTGATCTTTGGAACTCGTTGAGCAAGGGTGCCTGTGTTGCCAGGGACGTTCACTCTTTCAAGTGTTAGCCAAACTAGATTATTGAGTAGGCAGCTATTTATATATCTCCTACTGTTGTTATATTCTAGTTGTTTTTTCCCAGTGATATATAGTAGATATACCTATTTATATATTTATTGTGTATATATTTGTTATGCCTCTTAAAATTGTATTTTGTAAATTATCTCAAATATTATGCTCATACTTAATTAGTTGTTTTTAATTTCTACTTTTTTTTTTTTTTTTTTTTTTTTTTTTTGGGGTTTGTTTACTTGTGCATTATAAGATATTCAATACCCTCTGTCCCTCTTCTTCTATAATCTACATCATCTCATCCTCTTTCTATTTACCTCATTGCTTTCACTTTCATTTTCTCTTTCTAGGCATCTCAAGTGTTTGGGGGCTGCTGTACAGACAGCTTATAGGTTCTGCACTCCTCCCTCTCTGCCTAATTCATCTCTTATAATAATAATAATATTAATAATAATAATAATGTACATGCTCCTTCATAGGGGCCAGGGTTATGAAAAAAATGTAGGGTCTGACTTTGATTAACTGCATAACTATCATCATCCTAAAACAGTGTTACCTATCACTGTGGGCCATTTTCCTTTTCTTCTGCTTTGTGCATATCTTTGACTTCAACATTATAAATAAATTATCATTACAAAACATCTCACCTTTACAGTGACAGAGATGTTTGGTGACCATGGCTATGAAGTAGACAACCCAAGCATGGAGCCTATATTCGTGGCAGTTGGGCCTTCATTTCGTCAGAAATTCACAGCAGAGGAATTCAGTAACCTTGATGTTTACCCACTGCTGTGCCTAATGCTGGGGCTACCTCCGGGGCCCAACAATGGCTCACTTGACAATATCTACCCCATCCTGGCTCAGCCCATCACTACTCGTCTTATTCAGCCTCTCCTTGTCGCCCTGGGTTAGTTCCTCCTTTGGTACTTTAATCTTAAATCATCAGGGCTTTGTTTTGTTGATCCTATGAGACATCTCTACTTTTCTTAACTTTCTTCATTCAAGGCAAGCAGAAAGGCTAACTTTTGCTTTATGAAAATATTAAGCTTGCCAAAAATAGCATTTATTATAGGGATTATTATAGGGAGTGTTAGGCAATGGATATCTATACTTTTTACTTCCTTCCTCTCAATCTTTTCAGTAATATATATTTCAGTAAAGCTTCACTTTAACAAACCAGTTGGGGAAAGGGGGTGACATTTTATCTGAGGGATCCAAATTTTCACAGCTGTAAGTTTGCTATTTGCAACCATTTCCTTAAATAACAAAGGTTGTTCGTTATAAGGCATGGAAGTTCGAGATTGGAGGTGTTTACAGTTGGACGGAAAAAGCTAGACTGACTTGATGAACACCGCCAGGTTGGTTTCATTTCCACCGACACTGACTGATGTATATGTTCGGCTGGCCCGCACCGAACCAAACCCCTTATCTACCCAACTTGTTTGATAAATTCCCATATATACCAGACTGGTCCAAAAAGTTTGTTAGAACCAAAATTGATTATATTTAGGTCCCATAAAAGCAAAGGTTTACTGTATGTTAGTAAGCGGAGTCTTCATTAGCTACTTTTAGCAATTGAGTACTTAATGGTTTTTAGTTTTTTTTATATAAAACTAGGGTAGTAAGAACTGTAAATAGTATAATATCCTGACATCATTATCCACTAAAAAGTATGCTTTCTTACTTTGTCTCCTCAGCTGTCAGTTCAGTATAGGAAAGCTAAGCAATTACCAATCTGCCAAACTTTGTTCCTTTCCAGCCTGGCAGACCTAAAAGAAAATTGTTGGAATTTTAAAGCTACATGTGACAGGATCAGTATCATATGAAAAGTTTGTCTTTTGATTGTTGCAACATTTTTAGTGCTCTACCATGTTTCTCAGTACTGTGTCTAGAGAACATAATGAATACTTCTCTCTGAAAGGGGTACATTATTGCTTGGTAGATTAAGGTGAAGAGTAACCTTTCATGGGTTTGCAGTTGCTGCCACTGATTGAGTCAAAATTTCTGACATTAGCATGTGAACAGCTTTCAGAGGCTTTCATTCATTGTGAAAACCTTTACCTCAAAGTTGCTCATTATGAAATTCAGTACTTGAGGTGATGTTGTAAAGCTGTAAAATATATATATATATATATATATATATATATATATATATATATATATATATATATATATATATATATATATATATATATATATATATATATATATATATATATATATATATATATATATATATATATATATATATATATATATATATATATATATATATATATATATATATATATATATATATATATATATATATATATATATATATATATATATATATATATAAACCATATATTCTTTATGAAGACAGCAGCCATAGTGATGTATTCCAAATTCTATTTGTTTTCATTGTTTTCTCTTAATTTTATTGTGATGCCTTTCCCTTCTGGTGTTGACATAACATGATGACCTGGTGAGGCAGGTAATGGCAAGCATTAAATAGCCTCATCTTTGGTGTCAGGCACTCTGGTGTTGTGTCTTCTGCTATCTCACAGCAAGTGACACAGCAAGGTATTTTGCTGTTTTAATCTACAAAATGTTTCATATGCAGTTTCCTAACTACCAGTAGCTAGAACACCATTATTTAATTCCTGCTTTATTCCTATTACTGTGCATGAAGTTACTGGCCAGTCATTAACTGTTGTCTCTAAAATTGATGAACATGTCAGAGATCATAACTTTTTTTTTTTTTTTTTTTTTTTCCATCAATTCATGACATTGCCTTGGTTCATGTGACTCCTTTAAAGGTCTATCATGCCATGTTCATGTATTTGAGAAACTGACTAAATCAGAAAGGAGAGTTGTATTAAAGTTCTGAGTAGTGCATTTCAGCATATCCGGGAACACACAGTTGAATGTGATAAAGAAACTGGTGATATTATGAATAGCCCCTTGCTCCTTTTCATACACTACATATTTTCCCTAATTACAGAACTTCATATTTGCACTCTTTTCTTTCACCCTCCATCCTTCTTGTCATCATACATCATAATACTATTATAGTAGTACTAAAATATTGAGATCGTTCGGGCATTGGCTACTGTGGGTATTCACCGCGTTGCCAAACCTTCCTGACACACACACACACACACACACACACACACACACACACACACACACACACACATATAAATGATATGGTGGACGGAGTGACCAGCTATGTGAGTTTGTTTGCAGATGATGCAAAGCTATTGAGACGAGTGAATGATGTGAAGGACTGTGAGGCATTGCAGAGGGACCTGGATAAAATATGGGAGTGGAGTGGTACATGGCAGATAGAGTTCAACCTTGGGAAATGTAAAAAAATAGAGTTTGGTAGGGGCGGTAGAAGATGTGAATACTATTATAAGATGGGAAGTGAGATAATATGCAGAGGAATGGAAGAAAAAGATTTGGGAGTGACTGTCTCAGAGAACATGTCACCGGACAAACACATCAACAGGATAACGGGACAAACTATGAATTTGCTGAGGAACATAAGGACGGCATTTGTGTATTTGGACGAGATGATGAAGAAAATAATAGTTGCAATGATAAGGCCAAGGTTGGAGTATGCATCAGTGGTCTGGTCTCCTCATGAAAAGATGAACATAAGAAAGCTGGAAAGAGTGCAGAGAGTAGCAACTAAGATGGTACTGGAACTTAGTGATCAGACATATGAGGAGAGACTCAGTAGCATGGGGCTCACAACCCTGGAGAGAAGAAGAAGAGAGAGGACACCTGATGGTGGTGTACAGGGTGGCGAGCGGGGTGGAGAATCTGAACAGAGAAGACCTGTGTGTGTGGAACGAGAGAGAAACGAGAGGACATTGAAAGAAGTTGAGGGCGACCACGTGCAGGCGAGATGTGAAAAAGTTTAGCTTCCCAAACAGAAGCATTGAGCTATGGAATAGACTGGAGAAGGAGGTGGTTTGTGCAGAAAACATTCATGATTTTTAAGGAAAAGTTGGATAAGAGAGGATATGGAGACGGGACAGCGCAAGCGTAGCTCTTTTCCCTTATGTCACAACTAGGTAAATACAACTAGATAAATACACACACACACACTCTCGTCAATGTGAAGAAATGTTATGTAATGGAAATGGGAAAGCGTGATGGGAGATGGAGAAATATTAAAGAAAGTTCAAGAAGAGAGAGATCTGGGAGTGAAAATACAAGATAATCAACAGTCTGAGAGTCATGTTGATAGGATATTCGGTGATACGTATAAAATGGTGAGAAATATAGGATTAGCATTCCACTACTAATAACCACTATGATTAGACCAAAATTGGAATATGCGGAGAAGAAACACATAAACAAATTAGAAAGAATACAAAGGATGGCAACAAAAATGGTTTCAGAACTGGAGGGATTGACATATGAAGAGAAATTAAAGTAAATGGACCTACCAACACTGGAACAAAGAAGAGAAAGGGGAGACCTAATACAAATTTATAAATTATTGAGTAAAATGGAAGAAGTAGATAATGAGGAGTTACTACTAAGAGAAGGAATAAACACCAGGAACACAAGAGGACACAGTAAAAAATTAAGAAAGGGAAGATGCTTGAGACAAAGAAATTTAGCTTCCCTCAAAGAAATATAGAGGTGTGGAACAGACTAAGTGAGGATGTAGTATCGGCGAAGAGTGTACAAAACTTTAAGGAAAAGTTGGACAAATTCAGATACAGATACGGGACCACACGAGCTTAAGCCCAGGCCCTATAAAACTACAACTAGGTAAATACACACACACACAGAAAAACAAAATGTTAGGCAGGGCATGTTGAGATGACCTTGACAGTTGTGTATGTTGAAATGACATGCTGCACCTAACATATAGCTATTAGGCACGAGTAGCACCTCACTTGCAGTGTCCTTTAAATTTAGTGCATTCAAACAGTGTCTATACTGAATAATATGTAAGCATATTATTTCATTGTATATTAGCTATGACTGCTATATTCTTTGACCAGTAGTAGACAGCACCTTCCAGCATGGCATGGTCTCTAGTGCTCTTATGGAACCCTAAGCACTTATTAAATTTAGTTGTTCATAGTACCGAGTACAACAGTACATCCCTGATGTGAAATCTGTCAAGTTTCTGCACAATAACTTTGCACTTTTGTACACCCCACATAGCAAAGTAAATGATGAAGTGGAGTAAATATAACCTACACACTGTCAGGTGTGACTGCTTTTGTGTTGTGTGTGAAAGTGGCATATTTTCTAGAATGAACAATAATACCTGCTAGTTTCAAAATATAATTTCATGGAATGTATGTTTCATTAGTCACTATGTGGAGAGAGAGGTTAATATTTGTATATTTTTGTAATTTGATGAACCTTTAGTTTATTCATTCTATGATGTCACAGTTTTATGGTAAGAAGTCAATACATATTGAAAATATTATGAAATTCTATGATTTCACATTTGAAAAAAAAATGTATAAGTAAAATATAGGAAAATATTAACATTTATATGAGAACAAACTTTGTTCTAATTAACCAGTTTTCAAAACATTCAAATAATTGTCTGACTATCATCACTTTGTAACTCCTTTATGTCCTCCTCCCTAGCCTGCCTAGTGGTGTTTGGTGTGGTGATCATGGCAGTGGCATGCAAAATACACCATCGGGAGAAACGGTCTCCTGTCTCTGCTGATGCACTGATCAACGGTTATGTGTACAGGTTAGTGCTGGACCAACCTAAGTTATGATCAGCTAAGTCACAGAAGCAGCAAGTCAGGTGCTTCAGGATATTTTGCTGAAGGTATAGAAAATTTAATTGAACAATTCAATTAGTCATTTAATCAGTAGGGGCATACACCTGTGTGGGGATTCCTGCAATATATGTATACTGTACAGACGTCAAAAAAAGTATTGGTGCACTATAAGTACGAATCATTCTGACACCACGGAACGAAGGACGGTGAAAAGAAGTGGCCGACTTGATACACGTTGGTAGCCCTGCTGTGAGGTGAATTCCATAAATCACCAGCCAGCATGATATTACTTACAGGTTTACATATGTGGTTACGTGTAACGGCCTATCTGCGTGCGTCGATAATGCAACATAACACTGTCACATGGTTTTTACTGTAACACTTTACATGTGGAAAAACATAACTGCACTTCACTTATGAAATAGGGTATGTGAACTATACAACATGGTAGTTGAATACGGGTCATGTATATATTATAGCTGTTATTACTCACAGTCATAATTATGCTGTTATAATATTACTAGTAATATGTTTGCTGTTATAATACTACTTTTAGGAGAAATATAAGCGCGTTTCAATTTTTTTATTAATACATTAATAAGCCGTATAGGCACCACCTGCTGCTAAGACAGCATTCAGCCATTTAGGCACGGATGCCACCAACGCACTAGTCATTTCTTGCCCAAAGTGGACGACGGAGGTGCTCCCGTGCTTGCAGTGCACTTCTGACGACAGCAGCACGGTTCCGTCCCCGGTCCCGCTCAGGCATATGTCGGACCATTGCTGCCCAGACGTGCTCGATAGGGTTGAGGTCTGGCGATTAGGGTGGATGTGGCACCAGAGTGACGTTTGGATGTCGGCCAAACCACTCTCCAACAACCCGGCATGTGTGGATTGGGCTGTTATCCTGGAGAAGGTAGAAAGGCTCCCCCTCGGGGAACAGCAATGTCTCTACCGTGGGAAGAAGGACCTCCTCCAGGATTTGAACATACTTATCATCTGTTAAATATCCCGGTCCAACATCAGCCAACTCCCCAACGGCACTGGCATGCATCCATCCAAATAACCCTGCAGAGACACGCCCGCTCCTGCTGCTAGCAATTAGATTTTTAATGTCGTATCTGAAACATTATAGCCATTTATGTAGTAGTCACATAAAACCTCTTCTGTAACTGATATTGAAAGGTGTATTGCAGCCAACCAAGTCTATGTCTTGTCCTTGATATTCAAAGTTAGTGTAATTACAGTTATGCTAGCATAACTATAATTACTCTAACTAGTAGTAGACAGAAGACAGACAACACAAATCTGTGGGTGTGGATACAGGCACCTGTAGTAACCACCAACTTGTTTACGTATTCATATGAGTGAGTGAGTGTGTGTGTGTGTGTGTGTGTGTGTGTGTGTGTGTGTGTGTGTGTGCTGCACTGCAGACCCTGGTCACGGCGAATGTCGACAGCAGGTGTGAATGGGTCATCATCGATGGCATTTGGTGAACAGTAACACAGGATATCATTATATTACAACATGTATTACCATATCCAGTTATAGTCCACCTGTTATTATCCACATTATCTAATATTACAGACTGTAATATTACACTACAGACTGTAATATTCTATTACAGACTGTATTATATCACCAAAAACAAACAATTAACCTGGTAATCGGCTGCGGTGGTGCAACGTAGGTGCCCGACTCGTGGCATGTTGTCTGTAGCACCTGTGTCTGCGTGCCGCCGAATCCACCGTGCTGCTGTGTTCCGGTGAATATGAAGCTGACGGGCAATATCAGTAATAGTGACACCCCTAGCATGGAGGGCTACGACAGCCCCTCGTGTTGCCTGTGATGTTTCCATGTTGATTGGCATGACCATGATACGAAGATAACCACGTAAACTTCCTGACAGTCTTTGAAATGTTTTTGGATCTGAGTTATGAAACAATCGCTGTGTGGTTCGAATCTTACGAACAAGCCACAGTCAGGCATGCCAACCCTCCCACAATATCAGCGGATGCTCGAATGTTTGCTGTAGGCATTGCACCCCTTGTGCACCGATACTTTTTTTGACGTCTGTACCTTTTAATTTGTTTCTGGTTGAATGGGGTTTTTTGGTGAATTGAGTTGATATTATTTTTATGGCTGACGGGCTAATGTGGTGGAGATAAGCTCAGAGTCCATGCACAGCCATAGCATATGCTCCCGTTACAGATAGATACCCCCCTGTACCTAGACACCCAACAGGAATAAAACAAAACCTGTTAAGAGGGGTATGATTTCCTCTGTAAACTGACAGCCATCTAGTACTAGTTACTGGAGAGGTTATTGATGAAGCCTTAGCTAAATCCTCTTGTTAGGATGAAAAATATTTTGATAAATATAATGAACTCCATTTAACCATGATAAAGAGCTGATTGGCAAGCCAGCCAGTTCTACCACTGAAGAGCAATTCCTCTGAGTCCATGATGAATCCCATTGTTTAGTTCTGTCTGCTGAGTGGAAGGGCTGACTTTACACCACAGTCCCTTCTATTAGTTTTAATTATGAAATCATTATCCATATGCCTCCAGTGATCCCTTTTCAGATCTCTTTATAACTGTTGTGGAATGTGGAAATCTTCACTCCATGTGTCATAAATGGTACTGAAAGGGTAGTGGAAAGTCATTATTTTTTTCTTTTCATTTAACATCCTATGTTAGTAAAATATGTGTAAATATTAACATTTCTATGAGAATAAATTTTGTTCAAATTCCCACTCTTGATGATTATAAACTCTCTCCTCCCCGATGTTCAGTCTTCTTTGGTCTTTCAGCTGGCCTCCTGTAAGGATGAAATTAGGGAAAGGAAAATTTACAAGAGGTAAAAGGACATGTAGACATTAATAAGCAAAGTGCTAGAACCTAAGGCATCATATCATTGACTAACTTTCCAAATATATAGAGTGAGGGCTACATGTTTTCTTTTTTTCCAGGAAAACTATGGAAAAAGACAAGAAGTCTGCTGATGAAAGTGAAGAGGAATGTCTATTGGATAATGAAGAGATAGACTTGGTGTAGGCATGAGTACATACAAAGGTTTGTGGGCAGAGTGGTGCTTCAGAACCTTGGAGAAATTAAATAAGTTTAATAATTTCAAGTTTAAAATATTCATGGGACAACAAGTTTTAGGGCACATCATCCAAGTGTCTCATGCCAAAGATTACAAATGTTGCTTTATGTAAGTTAATCCTAGTCATGCTAAAAAGGTCTTATGTGTAAGTCCTATAGATTTGTTGCGAAATGCACAACTCTTGAATTTTTCTGTTATTTCTTATTGGAACAGCAAAAGCCTTTCAGTCCTTGACAAAATATTTTAAACCTGTTGAGAAGGCAACTTCCCCTTTTATCATCCTTGCTTCAGTGACACTATAGTCGGTGTCATGAGAGCTGGCTGGGATAATCTTTCAAGGATGGACTTGCGAACTTGGTATCATTGCTTGGGTGATGGTACTGCGTGCTCATTGGCCAAATCTCAACTTGTTCTAACGTACAAGAAATTTACTTTGTATTCCAATGAAAACCCTTTTTGAGTTGGAAGGTAACAGATTGCTTTGATAGAAACTAATGCAATATTACCTTTATCGATAAATATGTGCCTTTTCAACTATTATAGAAAAATCTGAAATGACATTCATAACAAAACTGAGGTGTTACTTCACGTAAACGAACAATACCCAGCGACTGAAGCGACTGTTAAGGCTAGACATTTTTTTCCCTATTTTTCCTACTACTACAAAGTGCTGGGCTACAGTCTACACAATGTCATTCATTAACTCATCTCTTGTAATATTTTTTTGGTATATTTTTAGTCCTGACTCAATTATGTGTAGTGATGCTACGTAGTCATAATGTAAACATTCGCCTATGGCAAGAACCTCCTCTTTCATCGTGCTATCATTAATCCTGAAATATATTTCCATTATTTATAGGTAATAAATAAGCATAAGGAAGAGCGATTATAAGAATAACTACAGTTAGATACCAACAGGGCTGATTTAACCCCTAAAGGACCGGAGGAGGCTATAGCAAATTTAAAGGGCGATAACCAAGGCGGTTATAACAGCCTTGCTGTTTTTACGCCAAATTTAGCTACATTTTGCCAATTTTTGTATTTCACTTATTGGGAACTCTGCCCGAGATTTAGTTTGGCTACTCTGTCAGTCTCTGCTCTTATCATGGCAGAAAGCAGTGACACTGATTCCGATGTGCCCGATTTCCTGCCCACACCCTCCCGCCCTCGGACCTGAAAGCCATGCGTATTACCTTCTGGCTAACCACACACAAAAGGGGCTTTATTGTGTGGAGGGAGCTTATAATATAGACTAGCTTACGTTAATAGAGCTCAGGGCACCGTTTTCATTACGACCTAGCCATGGCCAAGCAGCCAAAACAGACGCATGGCCGTTCCAGTCAGAATTCTCTCCTCCCTCAACTCGCTGTCTCTCCATAACCACGGCGTGTAGAGACTTCTGGATGGCATCATTAGAAAGAGGAAGACTTAATAGTGAGTACAAAGTCTGTTTCATTTGCTCGTCCATTGTAGGATAAGAGCAAGGAGTGTGTGAATACAGGCTATTTTTGGTGTTTAGCACTGGAGGGCCAGTCCTGGCAGCACCAAGATTACCATCACTGCCGGTCCTGGGGGGGTTAAAGAGGTAGCAAAGAGCGAAAGATAGTAGGCTATGTCACAGCAAATGGAATTTGCTGCAGGTTAGATCTAGTAAACAACAGGCCAATGAGCAGCGCAGAGACCACCACCCAAGCAATGGTGCCAAGTCCGCGAGTCCTTCCCTGAAGGATTATTCCCACCAGTTCTTGTGACACCAACTATAAAAGGTGATCAGAGAATCACCCCGAGTTAAGTAGCTAAGACCTTACAGTTCTGCTAGGGAGGAGGGAGTTAGGATTGACCTCAACCCCTGTTGAAAGCAAGGGGGGGAGGGAGAATTGGAGAAAGGAAGTATTGGAGTGGGGTGCTAAACTTACTTTGACTGAAACAAGGACACTGAAGTTGGAAGTGACAGGGATGGGACTGGGACATGAAGGGCTAGAAATTTTGCAGTGTTGGATATTGTCTCCAAAAGGGAGTCAGGAGGGGAGCACTGGCAGGAGGGCAAGACTCAAGATAACTAGGAGGGAGTAAGAATAGTGACAGATTTTTGGGGGAAAGTGGAGGAGTGACATTTTGATTAAACATATATGGATACATTGTGGGAGGGTGTAGGAAGAGATAAGGGATTAAAGTGTCAGAATCTAAGGCAGAGAAGGATGGAGAGGAGCAAGAAAGAAGATATAGGAACAAGTAGAGAAGAAGAGAAAAAGGGAAGCAACTGGAGGGGAGGTAATAAAACCAGTTGTAGTAGATGAACTGGCAGAATGAGCTAGTAGAGGAGCATGCTAGGAGAGGGGGTATAAGATGAAGCCAAAGTGATGAGTTTCTTGTCATGTATTTTCTACAATTAGGCTTAAAGCAGAGTGCAGCAACTTCTGATTGAAAGTGGTAGACAGAACTAATGTAGAAAACATTGCAGTTTTCACAGACATTACCCCATAAGGGGCGGGTGATGCGTTTTCTGGTTGCCGGATAAAAGGCAGGTGACAGGTTTTTCTGGTCTGCCTTTATTCACCCTAATTTTGAAGCTTGCATGGGGATTTATGGGTCAATGTGACTCCTAGGCTGCCACACAACTCCTCCGTGCCATTCTCAGTGTTTCCATGACTAAAACAGTGGCAGGAGGAGAGTTTTTAGAGCTCCCTCGTCTGATTCCACAATCAGTGACCTCGACTCCTCATAAGCCTCCTCTTGCTCCCAAAAGAGCTCTCACTGTCAGTGCAATCGGGAGAGAGCTGAAAGTGACTTTCAAGCCTCGAAGGTTATGTTAGTGGTGAAGACAGTGTCGGCACAAGTGTTGAACTCCAACCCCTTGTCTTATCAGGAAAGCTGAGTCCCGTCATTGTGCAACCTCGCTTTGGTGGCTATCCGGTAAACTGATCTCATTACAGTGATGGTGAAAGTGATATTGAAGCCCCTGAGGATGTATCCCACCACTCTTCAGGGTTACCAAATTCAGAATATGAGGGTAATGAAGGGGCTTTGCAACGGGGTCAAGTGCAGGAGAAGGAGGGACACTCACTACACCGTGCCAGCCTCAACCTAAGCAGTGTTCTGAACATAGCCCTGCTGCAAGGAAAAAGTTACTGCCTTTCATATCACCACAGAAACACCACATGACATAGAGACTTTGGGTTTGTGGCAGATTGAAAATGAAGGATGGATAAAGGGAATGCCCATAAATTTAAAGCTTCTGGGTTAGGAAGAGCCGTGAAATTGATAATGGAAAGTGAGCAATTTTCAGGAAAATGTCAGAACATTGCCGTACAGGGAGAACCGATTTCACATTGCATCCCCATCCTTTAGGGGCTAATTTCTAAAGGGCAGATAGAGTGGTCTGGCCAGGTTTATCACTGCTGGAAATGACTGGGAGGAAGAGTGTGTGATTGGACTTTGCAGTGAGCTATTTAGTCATTTAAATAGAACCAGTAAAGGTTCTTTGCCAGATACTAGGATTACAATAGAGCCATTTCCAGTGTGCATTTAAGTATTTATATATGTAGTAAGTAAGTGTCTTCTTCACAGGAGCTGCCCCAAAGGCCTTTTAGAAGTAAAAGTAATTTCATCATTGGCCATGATAAACCTTCAAGAGAGTGGAGAAAGCTTAGGTTCTCTCCTCAAAACCCTCATGAAGAGTGAGGGATGTGAAAAGTAGGGTTACCACACCAGTGGCACCCCCAGGCCATTTGTCTAGCTTATGGCTAGCCTCACATCCCAAATGCATGGCACTCACCAAAGAAAAAGAGAGGGGGAATAGTTAGATGCAGAGGGAGGGAGAAGAAATTGCATAGAAGGGAAAGTTCAAGCAGAATTTGTCAGAAAGGGGCAGAAACAGGAAATCACAAGGTCTCTGCCCCAGCATTGTGCACCAGTCCCTGGTCCCAAGTACCCTCATGATGAAAATGGACTTGAAAATAGGGAGGTGTTATTTAGAACAAGGTCATATGCTCAGTTCCGAAAGAAAATTTGGTATACACAGTCGGATGGCCATGCCATGTAGATCAACTTTCCTGAACATCATGATATCTCTTGATCATTTCAAAAATTAAAACAATGTAAAGTGTTGTGTAATAACCAATTGTCTTCTAACAGACTGAGTTGGAAGTTACCTTCTCAGTTTTATATCCTTATATTTTTAAGATTCTTATGCTTAGGAATAAGAATTTTAGTTCCATTTGTATTGTCAGGAATTTAAAGAAATACTTCTGGTTACTTTACTAATACTAGTCACTATATGTATTAATCAGTTTTATCTAGTCATGGGCAAGATATCGTACAATTTAGCTTTAGACTTTTTTTTTTTTTTTTTTTTTCCCATATATTAAAGATTTCAGTGCAATGGCAACAACATACTTGCAAAAGTAAGTTTATATCAGTTGTACTTAACCCTCATACTCCATTAGCCACGATCCTAGCGCTATTCAAATCTCACGTTCCTTTTTTGATATAGTTTGTTTTGGTTTGAGGCTATGCATCACACATCAAGCCTTATGACTGGCCCATTGTTTCCTAGCTTATACCTCACCTATCCAATCAAATCCCAGCTTATATAATCATATATTTACAAGCTTATTCGAGCATCATATTTTCCCAACATGGGTACAGATCGTGGTGGGTGCTATTTATTATAGTTTCTTACCAGTTTACAAGTGAAATAGCTACTATATTACTATTTCCACAGGTAAATAAGTATATGAGGCACACGATAAGACAGATGACGACATGTGACTGTAATGTTTTGTGCTCTTATTTGACATGGACAAATGAGTAGTGTGTGCTGTGTTGACAATGGCTGATGAGGAGTGTGAGGTAAGATTGAAGTTTCCAACCTAGAAGAAATTGACCTGAATGAGTATGCTGAAACTAATGCTCTGTTTTTAATTTATGACTATGGCAAGGAATGATTTCTTAGCTTTCAAATGGTATACAATTCCCAGGTTTTGTTGAATGATGAGTAAATAATCTAGGAAACAATGGAAAACCAGTTAACTCTCCCCCGCATGATGACGCGTTTCGCGTCATCAAGGGTAAAAGGTCCTGGCGCATGATGATGCGAAATGCACCATAAAACTTTAAAAAATTGATTAAAAAATAAATTTTCAGTGAAAGTGCATCATATTTGGGAGCATCATTTGTTGGGATAAGTTTCTTAATGGTAACATATGGCAACCTTTCTAAGGAGCATAGATGAGGAGTGTGGAGATATTTTTATTTGTTAGCCTCCTCTGAGGGGAGAGGAAAAAAATACAGTTTTCTCGGTGTAACTCGGGAACTAATAGGCTTATGAGGATTTTGAGGATACCATATGAATCCTCACTAAATTCCGCTTCGAAATATATATATATATATATATATATATATATATATATATATATATATATATATATATATATATGGCTAAAAGAGTTGGCCCACAAAATTTCGAGCTAGCGAGTGGGGAGAGTTGGTACTTCAGATTTATTGTCTACAATACTCTATACGGAGACTTGAAACAAATTTGTAGTGTTTATATATATATATATATATATATATATATATATATATATATATATATATATATATATATATATATATATATATATATATATATATATCCCTCTATTTTTATTTGCGCATGTTCTAGTACAAGTCTTTATGAATCCATTGATACCAAATTCATTGGGGTAATATATATATCTGTGAGGGTAAAATACGTCCGGGAATGTAGAGTATCGCGGCGGCAAAAAAAAGCCGGTTGGGCCTGAGAAATGTATGATGAGCGGAACAGAAACTTATTGGAAACTTATGGTGCGTGAGAGGGTTAATATTCATCTCTCCCCCTCAAAATAATCATCCGAAGTTTTGTTGAATAATTTGAGTAAACAGAGGAACACCTGTTTACATGCGCCCCAACCTATTTGAAGTCACTCACAGATTTTATCACAGTATTAGGGTTAATGATTTTGCAGTATATTTTAATGTCAACAGTACCCATAAAACTTATCACACCACTGTTTACAGTCTAGATAAGTATTCAGATCTAGAATGTTTTTAGCAATGTCTGGACAGTGGTTAGTCTGAGGCAATGTTTTCTACTCTGCAGTGATCAAATGGCAAACTGCCTAGGCGAGTGAAGCATATTCTCTTAGACTAGATCAGTGATTCCCAACCAAGGGTCCATAGAGATCCTAATTATTTTTTAATTTATTATGCTTTCATTTTAATTTTATTACAGCTTAATCAGCATAACAATGCAAGGCATTTTACATGAATGTATTCTTTTTTTTGCCGAAAAATCTTATATTAATTTTGCTGGCTTAACCTATTTCATTGTAGGGGTTCACAGGTGAAAAAGTGACTGGAAAAGGGGGAACAGGACAAAAAAGGTTGGGAACCACTGGACTAGATCAATCAAAATGAACAAGTTTTATATAATTTACAGTCATGCCTTGGTTTACGAGTTTAATTCGTTCAGGAATTTTGCTCGCAAACCAAAAAAACTCATAAACCAAAACAAATTTCACGATTTAAATTAATGGGAATCCCATTAATGCAGCCCATATCCCCAGAAGTATTAAATATCATTTTACAAGTTATTTTATACAGAATAAAAGAAATTTTCCAAACAAATAGCAATGATAAATAATATAAATAATATAACATAATAATGTAGTGCTGAAAAGACAAAGATCGCACTCTGAGTGTACTAAGCGGACTGAAGGCAGTGTCACAATGGGCGTTTTACCCCAACCGTGGTTGCCCGTACACCCAACTGGGAGCGATTTGTTGGTTTGGGTAAAGACACCTGTCCTCCCATCTTTGAAGCCATGATTTTTTTGTACTCAACTGCTTCTTCCTCCCATTTAACTGTAGCAACATGTCCATAATTTGAGTAACAGCAGCACAAGCCACAACAGCCCTTGCTTTTGGAAACGGTGCCATGTGGATACAGGACGACTGGTTTGTTTATATTATGGATATGGGCAACCAACCTTGGTCGTGTGTGACGCACACTCAGAAAAGTTGGAGTTGCCAGTTCCCCATACCACCAATGGGTTTGGAGGACAACGGCCCAGTGTGACACCAGCTTGATCTCATTCCCATTGTTTTCCGCTCTGAACGCTTTTGTCTTGCAGCGATCAAAAGGAACTCATGCCCGCATCTTTGACTTGTACAAACAGGATGCTCATACACCAAGTCATTCCTCATATACCAAGGTATTTTCAGTGAACTCTTTTTACTCATAAACCAAGGCACTCGTACACCGAGGTATTACTGTAAGTTTAATTGTGTTACTGAATTGAGTTTACCTTGGGTAAAGTCAATGAGTCTTGAATCTGTTTAGACTAGTTACTAAATCATAAATTTGTTGTATTTCTCTTTTCCTATCCAGGAATAAATGAATCTCAGTTACTTATTGTTAAAGATTGTGAGAAAAGTGAGTAAAGTCCAATGAGTTCCTGTTTAGTTAAATAATTTTTCAAACTCAATTTATTGTAAATTAAAAGAGATGTTTGTTTATATTTATATTTTCAAATACTTCTCATACTTATTTCTACAAAACTTTGGGTATCAAGTTCTACAGTACCTCTTTTATTCATATTACCATTCCATTCATTTATTACCAAGGACATGATTCTTGCTTCTAGTTTAATCTGCAGTCAACCACTTCCTAACATGGTAATAGTCTTGAACTGTGCATGTTTTTAATCACATCATGAAAAAGCTCTTGACGAGATGCAGTATTTCAAGTAATATGAGCTAACAATTACTTAATGTCATTCGTGCCAAATATTGGACTGAAAAGTGCAATATAATGACTAACTCCATGTTAAATAAGATTAATTCATGCCAAATCTTTATTTTATTATTATAGTTCTGTTTATTTCGCTCAGAAATTTAACCCTCAAAGCGCGGGCTTATTTTGCGTGCCTCTCCTCCCACGCTGGCATTTTCAGACAAAAACATACCTCACTTCAATCCTTCATACCTTCACTTTACTTGACTCACATAACCGAATAAAGTACCATTGTAAAATACATACCCTTAACTGTTTATTGACGTTAAGTTGAAGACTATATGACCTTTGGTAGAGCACATACGGAATGTTGAAGTAGGATCACTGAGAACACATTTTTATAGACAGTTTTCCACCCCAAGTGGACTTCCCTTCTATGATTTAGTAATAAGAAGCATAACTTTTATACAGTTTATGTGAACCACACCCCAAAATAACTTAACTTCTAGGCCTTCTTGATGCCCTTGATGGGTATTGAGGTCAAAGGGCCCCCATCTTGTGGATGAAATTCACTGGAAGGTGAGAAGAGGTGGGATGTCTAGCAGACATCATTTCAAAGCTTACACAAGTCATACACTGACCAATAATTAGTCAAGAGAGCATGGTTGGGTATTGTTTGAAAGAAAACGACATGCTTACCCTACTTCAGCATAACCAAAATAAATTTGACAGCGCACTAAGTAAAAAAATGCCTTGTCGACACCTTTCGGTTTGAGCCCAGGCACCAGCTGTCGACTATTGTCGACACCCACGCTTTAAGGGTTAAAGCACAATCGTCTCTTACTCTCACTCTTTTTTCACATCAATGTCAGGTGATGTAATTACATATTTGAAATGTTTTTTGTGGTAGTAACTTATAAAAGACCATAGTATAGGGGTCACTCCTTTCATAAAACTTTAATCCTTATTTATAATCTTTACTGACATAATTATCTCACTTTTGTAAGTGACAAAATTCTAAAAGATTTCAATCTTCATATATATATATATATATATATATATATATATATATATATATATATATATATATATATATATATATATATATATATATATATATATATATATATATATCTATATATATATATATATATATATATATATATATATATATATATATATATATATATATATATATATATATATATATACACATATATATTAAAATGCCATAAGACAACTGCTAATATTCAAATTATGTACTGCACCAAAGTTAAATGCATCAAACCTACTTTGGTATCAGTACCTTAACCTTTCTGAATCCAATGCTATTGTCCACCAAATCTGTTTAAATGAAACTGTTTGTGTGAATTAAATATGTTTTTGCTGATGAACAATAAAGTGCTTCCAATATGAATCTTGCATTTTCAATTCCTTAAATATCCACCAATCTGGCTAACTTTCATTTCACCCTTTATGTCTGAGGTCATACAATTGGAAATTATTGAGTTCACTGTTGCTAATACTACTTGAATTTAGTCAAACATGCAGGTTCTCAAGTATTGGCTATATAACTGCACCTTGGCAGGCTTTTTTGTCTTGGTGGGCTCTTTTGTTGCTACTTTGTTTTAGAGCCCTTGAGCTGTCTCCCTTGCTGAAAAAAAGAAAAAAGCTACCTAGAAAACTGACAAAGAGATACTTTTTTTAGTGAACTCAGTTCTTTTTCCTATTTCAGAAATCCGGAATACAAGTTACTCTTTGGAACCAAATGTCCAAACATGGTACTTGCTGGTCAGTAAAGAAAACATTACTCATTGCTCGTAGATTTTAGGCCTATATTAACTGTTTGGAGTTTTGTTAGGTTAGGTTAGGTTAAGTTTAGGGTATTTTCAGACACATTATAGCCAGCACCTTATGGCATTAATCAACAAAGACTGACCTCACTTTGATGTATAAAAAGTCCCATCAGTAAGGAAGCATATATGAATTTTCCGAGTCAAGACATTTGGGGACTTTTGGAGGCTTTGTTAGGTTAGGTTGGGTTAACCGGAGGGTGGCATGAGCCTCAATCCTGCCTGCGCCACCACAGGGGTAAGGGACATTCACTAACACTGCCTAAAGAGGCAATGATAATCTTAGCCACAAAAATAAGGGCAGAAAAAAAACATAGGAAAACTTGTAAACTTTTCTCAATTCTCATAATTCCCGAAAATTCCCGAAATTACCAAAGCTCCCATGGAGTTTCCCACATCAAAATTCACAGGACTTCTACAATCCTATTCCTGACTAACAATCTTTTCATCATAAATTTATTTAAAAAGATACCCTAAACTTTACCTAACCTAACAAAACCCCAAACAGTTAATATAGGTCTTCACTCAGAAAATTCATATATGCTTCCTTACTAATGAGACTTTCTATACAACTTAGTGAGGTCATTCGTTGTTGATCTATACCTTAAGTTGCTGCCTATCATGTGTCTTGAGATACCCTAAACTTAACATAACCTAACAAAGCAACTATAAACAGTTACTAGAGGTTTTGACTCAGAAAATTCATATATACTTCCTTACTAATGAGACTTTCTATTTAACAAAGTGAGGCCATTCTTTGTTCATTCATATCATATGGTGCTGGCTATTTAGGTAATTCTTTGTTGATGTATACCATAAGGTGCTGGCAATCATGTGTTTGAAGTTATCATCATCATTATTTCATCGACGCCTGCTCCTAGGAGCTCCCACCAGGGGATGGCCATGGCAGAAGAGCTTCCAAACTTCTTTATCCAGACACTCCCTCCTTGCCTGCTCAAAGTTTCTCAAAGATCTTTCCCCCCTCTCCCCAACATACTCTTGCACCCTATCCTTCCATTTCACTGGAGGTCGTCCTCTAGCATTCCCTCCCTCTATCTCACTCACATACACCCTTCTGGTCATCTTACTCTCCTCCATTCACTCCATGTGGCCAAACCACTTTAAGGTCTGTCACTTCACTTCTTCCACCACTCCACACTTCTTCCCTTCACCCCTGTGACACATTCCAAAATGCTCGTACACGATTTCATTACTCATTCCATCCATTCTACTCACACCACAAGCACTCCTCAAATAACTCATTTCCACTGCCTGCACTCTAGACCTCTGACTTTCATTCCAGGCCCACATTTCACTTGCATATGTGAGGGTTGGTACTATTATTGTATTTCTCAAATCCCTCTTTACTTCCATGCTCACACTTCTGCCATTCATGATTTGTCCCAAAGACCCTACCACCCTTCTTCCTTGCAATGCCCTTTCTCTTATCTCTCCCTCCATACCACCATGCTTACACATAACTGATCCAAGGTACTTAAACTCATTGACCTCCTCCATTTCTTCACCATTCAAAATTATTTTGCATTCTTTTTCACATTCAATTCCCACTCTATATGGGCATACAAAATCTACAACCTCACTTCTATTTTACTCACAAACCATTACTTTACTTTTGTTGACATTTACTTTCAGCTTTCTCCTATTACAGACACTATCAAAAACACTGACCAAATTTTGTAGGTCACTTTCATTTTCTGCAATGAGCACCGTGTCATCAGCAAACAGTATCGAATTCAGTACCCACTTCCTTCCCTCATCAAACAGTCTTACTCCAACTTCTCCAACTTTGCCCTTCATTTCTCTAATCACACCATCCATATAAATATTGAATAACCATGGTGACATGATGCACCCTTGTCTTAAGCCCACTTTTATCTCAAAATGTTCACTTGTTTCTCAAGTAATTTTGACACATGCAGATGCATCCTCATAGAAAGACTATTGCACTAAACAGTTTTCCTCCCACACCATAAATCTTTAAAACATCCCACAATGCAATCCAATCGACTCTGTCATAAGCTTTTTCCAAATCCATGAAGGCAGCATATAGTTTCTTTCCTTTTGCTATTATATTTTCTACTACCACCTGAAGGCAAATATCTGATCCACACATCCCCTTCCCTTCCTGAAGCCTCCTTGTTCTTCACTGATTTCTCTTCTGTAAGTCTTTGCACCCTCTCTATTATGACTTTTCCATATACCTTTCCGGGTATACTCAGGAGACTTATACCTCTATAGCTCCCACATTCCCCTCTCCTGCCCTTCCCCTTGTAAACTGGGACAATGATGGCTTTCATCCAGTCTGCTGGCACCCCCCCCCCTCCCATGCTACTTCACATATCTTGACCATCCATTTCACGACTTCATCTCCTCCACACTTCAACATTTCTGCTGTGATTCCATCAATTCCTGCTGCCTTTCCATTTTTTATTTTTTTTATTGCCTGATTTACTTCTTCATATGTTATACTTCTTTCTTTATATACTCCTCCTCTACCTCTACTCAAAACTGCTGCTGTTACAGCTGCTGGACGTCCACCCTCAAAATTCATTAAGTTTTTGAAATATTCTCTCCATCTCTCTTTCACAGCTTCCCCATCTTTTAACATCTTTCCATTCTCATCCATAACTTAATTTATTTTACTTGAGGAGATATTTTCTGCATTTCTTTTGTTTTTTACTTCTTTCCAATATGATTTCCTGTTCCCTTTATATTTTTCACTTTTCTTTTCAAACACCCACTTTTCTTTCATCTTTAACTTTGCCAGCACTGCGAGATAGTCAGATCCATCGAACATTCCTCTTACTACCTTTGTGTCACAAATTTCTTTTCTAAGCCTTTCATCTACTGCCATATAATCAATCAATCCTTTTTGCTCATTATCTTCTCCCTTCCTCCATGTATATCGGTGGATATTCTTGTGCTGAAAGAAGGTGTTCGCTAGGAACATTCCCCTCTCAGCACAGACATCCACCAGGCACTCTCCATTTTCATTCTTCCCAGGTATCCCCCATTTTCCCACCGCATCCATCACACATTCATCACCCACTTTAGCATTCATATCTCCCATCATAATAAGTTTCCTTTCTTTCTCAAAACTCTTCAAACATGCATTCACTTCCTCCCAAAAAGCTTCCCTTTCTCTCAGTCCTTTTTAATTTTTCACATTTACTGGTGCATAAATACACACCCATGCATACTTTTCTAAACCTACTTTTCCTTTCACCCACACAATTCTTGATCCCTTCCAACCATAATCAGTCACACCATTCCACACTCTTACAGACATCACAATAGCACATCCTTCCTTATTCCTGCCTCTATACTTCTCATCTATCCCCGTCCATACAACTCCCCCAGGCACACCCTCCCACGTACCCTCTCTTCCATCACTTACACCAGTTCCTCAAATATGTTTCACTCACTCCCAACACATCCACTCTACCATTTACAAAATTTTCAATCATCACTCTCCTCTTTTCCTCACCACCTAAACCATTCATATTAATAGACACCAGTCTCATACATTCCTTTCTCTTCAGCCGCCCTCTGGCCATCGCTCCTGCCTCTAAAAACTTGATAAAAGTATTAGAGGCCACCAATGGGTGACCAGTCCAATGTAGTGTTATGGAGACTTGCTCCTTGTCAAGGCTAAAAGGATTAAAACAAAGCAGCTGATGGTCACTGCCCCCCTCCCCGTTGGTTCTACCCGCAGGGTATACTAACAGTGCGCGCACTATGTGAAGGTGAGGATGGGGTAGGCTACCTTCCCAGTCAGAGGGTAGCCGTATTGCTCCTTTCCCAATACCCTAAACAAGGGAGCTCTACGCATAGGCAGCAAAAACGCACCTTGGATGAACCTCATTGGTTACGATACTGCCACTGCTGGTTTATACGTTAACCCCTTGACTGAAGTTACCCTAAACTTAATCCAATCTAACCTAGCCTAACTTAACAAAACCCCAAACAGTCACTATAGGTCTTGACTCAGAAAATTCATATATACTTCCTTACTAATGAGACTTTCTATACAACAAAGTGAGGTCATTCTTTGTTGATTTATACCATAAGGTGCTAGCTATCATGTGTTTGAAGATACCTAAACTTAATCTAACCTAACAAAACCCCAAACAGTTACTATAGGTCTTGACTCAGAAATTTATATATGCTTCCTTACTAATGAGACTTCCAATACATCAAAGTGAAGTCAATCTTTGATGATTTATACCATAAGGTGTTGGCTATCATGTGTTTGAAGATACCATAAACTTAACCTAACCTAAACTAACGTTTTAAAACCCCAAATAGTTACTACAGGTCTTGACTCGAAAAATTCATATATGCTTCCTTACTAATGAGACTTTCTATACAACAAAGTGAGGTCATTTTTTGTTGATTTTCACTAAAAGGTGCTGCCTATCATGTGTTTGATGATATCCTTAACTTTACCTAACCTAACAATACCCCAAACAGTTATAGGTCTTGATTCAGAAAATTCATACAAGATTCCTTACTAATGAGACTTTCAAAACAGCAAAGTGAGGTCATTCTTTGTTGGTTTATACGTTAACCCCTTGACTGAGGTTTTCCGACAAGAAGACATCACCAAGCTACAGGAATGGACCAAAAAGTGGCTGCTACAATTCAATGAAGAAAAATGTAGTCATGCACCTTGGGAGGGGATATCCAGCATACTAATACCACATTGGCAACACTCCACTATCCACCATAGAGGCAGAGAAAGACCTGGGAGTATATGATACCTGGCTACCTGTGAAAGCCAAATCCATGCCAATCTCAACGGACGGGTTAAGATGCTGGCAATCATGTGTTTGAAGATTCCCAATACCCTAAACTTAACCTAGGTTAACCTAACAAAACCCAAAACATTTACTATATATAGGTCTTGACTCAAGAGTATTCATATATGCTTCCTTACTGACTGAGTGAGGTCATTCTTTGTTATTTTGTAACATAAGCTGTCGCCTCTTATGTGTCTTAAGTTAGACTAACCAAGATTGGTTTGTTTATTAGATAATACAAATACACATGTGTGAAAAATTTGAAAATTCCTGAAAATTCCCAAAATTGCCGGGCCCTGAATATTCCCGAAAATTTTCCTTGGAAACTTTCTATTTTTCCTGAAACTTTACCACTCTGCAGCCATAACTCTGCCCCTGGTAATACTTTCTAAGAAGTCCGCCTCCCCCTCCGCCACTCCAGCCCCCCCTACCCCCCAAGATAAGCCTGGGGAACCGGGGTTTGGGGGGAAGCCAAAATCACTGAAAAATGGTCTTCAAAAATTTCCCTAGAAAAATCCCTAAATGAAGGAAAATTCCCTAGTCTCGAAAGTAAGGACAGTCCTAACTTTATAACCAAACAGCCCCCCTCGCCCCCCTGCTAACCAAGGGGGGCTGCGCCCCCCTCTGGACCCCCTACATGTATGATGCACCGGAAAATCGTGATTTTTTTTTTTTTTTTTTTTTTTGGTGGGGAGCATATTTAAACTACTCCAACCGAACTGTACGACTTGCTAACGCGGGGGCTTCGCCTCCCTCGATCCTCCTAACCAAGGGGGGCTGAACCCCCCCCCTGGACCCCCCCCCCCCACATGTAGGGAATTTTCCTTAATTTAGGGATTTTTCTAGAGAAATTTTGGAAGCCCATTTTTCAGTGATTTTGGCTTCCCCCCCCAAACCCCGGGTACCCACAGTTCCCCAGGCGTGTCTTGGGTAGGGGGTCTGGAGTGGCGGAGGGGGAGGCGGAATTCTCAGAAAGTATTACCCTGCCCCTTTCCACCCCGTGTTTCCCTATTATTACATTTGGCATTGGTCATATCATGACTATTATTCATTTGCTCAGTAAATGAGGCCTCACAATACTAAAAAAAACTAAAAAAAATATCAAATGAAAGATATAAAACAGTAAAAATAAGAAGCAACAATAAAATAAATAAATACCTTAATTAGCTCTAAGCATTTACTTCAAAATAAGCCAAAACCACTGGGTTCTGATGTTTGTGATTAGATTTATACTAAAAAATTACCTTGAATCAATTCAGTACTTACAGGGACCTAAACTGAAGATAGGGAATTTTCATATTTTTGGCTCAGTACGGTTAAGTTGCTAATCAAATGGGGTTGTTGATTTAGCAGGGTTAGGTTACTAATTTTGTGGAGCTAGGTTAACAGTTTAGTAAAGTTGGGTTGCTATTTACTGCACTATTGAGTTTGGTATTTGATTGGGTTTGGTTACTTTGAAGTTGAAGTAAATATGCAGAGGAAACTACTTTTCTGTCAGGTAAAGGTTTGCGTATTTCTAACTTACCAGGCAAGTTTTAAAATACACAAACAAACCGTGCAGCTGATTTTCCATTTTACTTCAGATTAATCAAGCAGGTCCACCACAGCTTTGCAGCCCGCAGTGGAGCACATTTACTAAAGAACAACAATGGACAAAATCGGCATTGTTTAACTTGGCATGCTGAACACCTCCCCGGAATATCAACCATTAGCTCCTGCCATGCCTTGAGCGACTCCTGCAACGTTCTCTCTTTCTCTGAGCCTTTATCTGAGACTTAATTCATAACAGAGATATTCAATAATGTCAAAGTATACCCACCATTCTCGCCCGTGAGCAGCCCTGCCTTGCCACCTCCGATGCTAAACCCTGAAATGATGCTCCTTTGCTTTATCCTTGTGCCAGAGGGGGATTGAAAGGGGCGGTGTTGTGAGAAATATATCCTCGCAGAAATAAGTCGCTCTGCTGTACACTACGCATGCGCACTGGGGAATACACAGGAAAACATAATAATTTGACTGGTTTTGTTCTAGTTTGTCCACTTGTGATCTTTGTGATGGTTCATATTGCCCGCGAGACAACAGCACACCGACCAACAGACCAAACAAGCCAGGAACTGAGTGAACGTCAACGTGGGGTAATTCTTCCTAAAATCTACCCTCTTCGTTTGTTGTAAAGCCTTCTCTTGATTAAAAGTGTGGCTCTGATGTCTGTGCCATGTATTGGGGCCGAAATAGGACAAGTAAACGATAGCGGCGAGTGAAAATCTATAATAAAAAGTAAGGAAGTTGAACCTCTATCCGCGAGCTATTTTGCAGCTGCGAGCTAATTCCCACAACACCGGAATTCGAAAGTTCGGAGCAGCGGCTGATGCTTCGGGTGGCGATAAAATTTAAAGGGATAATCTTACCTATAATATTGATATTCGACAGGTAATGTTATTAGGTGGATGATTACTGTAAATTCAAAATATAGCCTATCATTCCAATTAATTGTAATAGATTATAGTTAACTTGGCTGAAACGAGTGAAAATCTGAATGTTTCATATGGTGATAGTCTTATCAGAAACACGAAGGTGACAATTTCAGACTCACTACACACTTATTACTTACATTTCACTTATGTCATGAATGTATACTGACAATTCTAAGTTCTAACATGTGGTTCAGAATTTTGGAGCCTTAAAATTTTTTTTTTTTTTTTTTTTTTTTTTTGAGATAAAGATAAGCAGAGAAGGAGGAATGGGGAGAAAAATGCTGGGTATAATAACACGGAGACAAACTGTACCGTACATCATGGACCCCACAACAAAGGTGGAAGATATTTTGAAAAAGGTTTGATCAAGATTAGAAATGCATAGAACTGATAACATATGGGCAACTAAGGTATAAACTAGAGTGGGAGGCCGGGTATTGTAGAAGTCAGATTGTTAGGAAAGGCTTTGTAGTAGACTAGTAATGGCTGAAGATGACGATGATGAAGGCATTGGAATAAAGAAAATATGTTGCATGAGATTCCATGTCTTTCTGAAAGCCAAGGCCAAAGAAAGAAAAAGACGGCCTCCTCTAGCTTCACAATTTTTATTATATATATATTAATGGGAGGGAGAACCCCAAGCCCAGATTTCAATATGCTGTTAAGTCTCCCATTACATTCCTATTTTACAACAGTTTTCTTCAAATTAGCTGCAAAGACATAGCCTTTTCCTGATGTTATGCATTTTGCTACAATTGATAAAAATATAAAAGACAGTCTGGCATATAATTATAAAATAAACAAATATATAAAAAATATATGTATATAAAAGACGATCTAATACAAAATGAGTGTTGAAATTGAGTGTTGAGATGAACGGCGAGGGGAGGTAGTGGAAAAGGATTTAATAGGATGTCTCGGGACGTTTCTTAAGGTATTCCTTGATTCCAGGAAGGTTCACCATCTTATCTGAATGCGCTTTCAGCTTGGGAAACTTAGCAGCCAGCTCTGGCAACTCTGCAAACAGTGGCTCCATGGTGAGTGCGATGGCCATGTCACCCCACGTGAGCTATTGAGGAGGAGAGCAAGGGGATTGGTGGAATTAGTATTGTGTGATACACAGAACAAAAAGATTACCAATCATCTATGTAGCCTATTCATATACACATACCTCACTATCTACATCAAAGATATCAAACATATGACCCACAGACGGCATATGTGACCCAAGTAACAGCTTTTTTTTTTTTTTTTTTGCGTTTCGGTCTGTGTCGCCGGTAGGCTTTCTTGGTGGGATGTTGTGGCGCAAGCAAGTATTTATAGTGGCGCCATCTTGCTTACTACATGCAGCATTCGGCAGACAAGTTGGCAGCCGTGGAAAGAAAGTGGGCATGGAGCTATACTACATACATACTTGATACTTTATGTCTATTGATTATTTATACTGTTGAAATGGTCCGCAAAACAACGAGTGGCTTGGAGACCCTCGCCTTTCGAGATGCAGGGGCGGAAGCGCGGAACCATAATTTATGGGGGGGCTAGGGGGCCATAGCATGTTTTCTGGCGGCCCGAAAGTGACCCTAGAAGTCCTTATTTTTCAAAAAAATTACCCCACTTGAGCATGATCGCTTTGCTCGCCACCCTACCTCTCCCCCCCTGCCTTGAACCTATGATGCCCTCTAGACCCCCCAAAAAACTGCCAAAATTACGGGCCTAAGGCAAGGCCTACGAGAGGCCTGCGTAGGCTTTATCGTGCACTCATCGTAGGCGGCAGGCTCAACTAATGCGGATGCGTTGAGGGAGCCCACCGCATGGACAGGCTCAACCTGGGCCCAACTATTGCTGCTATATTAGTTAATCTTATAATCTACCGTTACTTATACTTGATAGCTAGACAACTAGAATATATTATCTCTTTATCGTTGTGTTCATATTCTGACCATTTGTGGTAACATTATATATACTCCCTTTCAGATGAGTACACTGTTGACTGTGAGTGATAGCTAACCTTGCCTGAGATGAACCATTCATTCCCCTCAAACCGCTTGTTCAGGCGTTCCATCATAGGCATTAGCTTGCTGGGCACGAAATCCTCTTTGTAAGTTCTCATGTTCTCCTCCTTGCTCTTGCCCTCTGCATTCCTATGAATAAAATAGAATGAGATGAGGCTGAGAGCTTGAGTAGACCCCTGCTTTAGATGTGTGGACAGGGTAAAGGATTTAAGGGAAAGGGTATAGAGATGGGGGTATTCTTATGATTAAATTATCAACTAAATAAAGGACTGAGGGAAGAGAAGAGGGTAGACTATACATTAGGTCCTTTCTACCTTTCTGAGGCTTCACTGTCAGGTACTGAAGACCATAATATCATTAACAAGGATGAAATAAGAAAATAAGAACGACATGCTAAAATGTGTTCATCTCACTGGTGAATCCAAGCTTCCTCGGATCAGCAATGAAAAAACAGTTATTCATCACAGCCACATAGCTACTCTCTTTACCTCTCCAGTGCTACTTAAGCAAGTTTATAATGATTGCAGCTTTGTAATTACTTTGCTTTTAATTAACACACACACACACACACACACACAAAACTCTCTCTCTCTCTCTCTCTCTCTCTCTCTCTCTCTCTCTCTCTCTCTCTCTCTCTCTCTCTCTCTCTCTCTCTCTCTCTCTCTCTCTCTCTCTCTCTCTCTCTCTCTCTTCATCACTCACTTGACATCAAATATATCAACGGCCAACTCTTTCATCGTCTCAGCCACAGCATCACAGAAGGCAGCGTGCAGCGGGTCTTGTGGCACCAGCCCCACCTTGCTAGCCAGGAAACGACCGATCGCTAGGGACTGATTCAGCATCTTCCCCTCAACCTCCAGCACCGGCAACTTACCAGCCGGTGTGTCTGTGTCGAGGAAGAAAAACTATGAGATGAGGGGGCAATGATGAAGAATATCCGAGAATGAATACTGATTGATGTTGAGGAAAAATGTATGTTGCATGCTGGAATACTGTATCGAGTGCCTCTGAACCATCAGATGCCAAAGAACATGGGCTATGGGTAGTAATTAAGGTAGTTCCATTGCTACCGAAATGTGTCAATAGCTTTCATTTACTGTGGCGTGCAAACATAGTTCAGTGCAAGGATACAAGATTCGTGTAAAGTAGAAAAATCACTGGAAAACCATTACATAAATATTTTTTCACGATGCATATTTAACAATCACACAAGTATTGCCTGGGGGTTGGGACGGCATGTTCCTCCCTTCTCCTTTGTTGTATACCTGCAACAATAAACTATCAATCAATCAATCATCTAATGCAGTTCCTAAATTTCCTACTCAAAAAGGAACAACCAAGGAGAGAATAGAATAGTCTACTTTGTATATGAGGATTCGAAATGGGTCCTGAGGGAAAGGCTTAATCAAAACAATAAGGTTGCAGTGAGAATTTTTTGAAGAACACTGCACTACTTGTATGCCATTCATGACTTACGCTTCTTTCTCTCGGGCCAGTCCACCTCCTCCACCCTCTCGTCCGTGAAGGGGATGTTGCCGAAGTGCATGATCCAGCGGCTCACCTCGCCCAGCCCTCGCCCGATGAAGTAGGTCAGCTTGTATTCAGCCATATCGTGTTACCAAGGTCGGGAGTCGAGACAGATCTTGATCTTGCGTGCTACAATGAGGGACAGAAACGAAGGGATAAAATGTTAAACAGAGAACTATTATTATTATTATTATTATTATTATTATTATTATTATCATTATTATTATTATCATCATCGTTATTTAACACCGTGTCGTCGGCTGGCGTGGCGGATGCTCTGCCCGCCTGCCGGCCTGCCTTCCGCCAGCGCCGTGTGTTTTGCCCTCCCTGCAATGGGTAGGGAATAGCTGGTTTAATGTAAATTGGAACTTGCTAACTGACAGGACTAGAAAAAAAAAAGATCGTTTAAGAAAATATAGTAAGACATTCAGTTTAAGTAAAAGTAAAGTCAGGGACATAGACTATACCGGCCCTTATGCGCTGATCTCGGTGCTCATCTCCGCCTCAGCCCTTGAGCCTGCGGTGGGTAAAAATCCATTATCCTGGGACACAGGGCAGGTGTGACATCCGGGTTATCACAGCTTACTTTCCCCACATACCCTTTTGGGTAAACTGCGATAACCCGTATGTCATACTGGCAAGGTGGCCCGGGGTGACTCTTTTTATACCCACCATAGGCTCAAGGGCTAATATTGAGACGGATATGAGCACCGAGGCAACGCGCAGCTATTGCGTATGCCCCCATGTTAACTTTTTCCTTTTGACTTTTCTTAAACAACCCGAAAGAGGATAAACAGTTGGATGAGCTGGGCGTTGATGGAGGCATCGACTCCGGGCTCGCGGGTTCTTTAGTTCTACACACACACACATACATACACACACACACACACACACACACGGAGCTCCGTAGTCCGTAGTGCAATTAGTTAATTAGCGCGCTCGCTTCACAACCGAGCGATCCTATAGATTCGATTCTAGGTCAGAGAGGAGACGGATAGGTTCCCCCTGTCTACCCAGCAGTGAATGGACATCGGGTGTCAGTTGGAACTTTAGGATTGTGTTACGCAGGAATTGAATCTGGATTCGCTCTGTTTTGCTTTCTTTTTCTTTTTTCGGTGCTGCCTATATATAGCGCCGGTTGGCTCTCCTTAGGGGATTCTCGGACAACTCCAGCTCGTTAGTGGCGCAGGCGAATTTTATTTATAGTGAATGCTTTAGTAACATAAATGACTCGTGATTGGCCCATGCTACTCCCCGGTGCTCCACTTGAACGGAGTTGTTGAAGTTAGGGTTGACTGAAGATCTGACCAACAAGTGGGTAATCTTCAACCACTCGGCGATAACTGAAAACTGTCAGCGTCATTCGGTGGGACTTGACTTTGTCTTGGGGCTCTCTACGCCCGCACGCTGAGCACTCCGCCAGCGCGTTAACCATTGCACTACGGAGCTCCATATAATGTGTGTGTGTATGTGTGTGTGTGTGTGTCGGTCGGTCACGGTAGTTAAAGCACTTACATTGATGGAGCAATTATTGGTGATGACGAAGTGGTGGTAGCTATAAAGTGGAGTTCGTGGTGGTGGTGGCGAAAGCAGTGAGGGAGCGGACGTGTGTGTGGCACGCTTCTTGGGTTGGCTGTGGCGGGGAAGGGCATGAGGAGGAATATATAGGAGGCAGACCAGTAGGGGAGGAGCAAGTGGAAAGAGGAGGTAGATTGCGAATCATTATTATGGCGGTGAGGGCCTGAGGGGTTACGTAAAATGACAGTGCAAATCGAATTGGTGGCGTTGAGGAGGGGAGATGTCTTATCAGGGGTCATATAGGTGTTGGAGAAACTGATAGAGAATAAGTAGATTCTGAAACCTTCCCCTTCCTCCCACCCAACCATTAATTCCTTGCTGACACGTGATATAGCTGACGGTGAAAGCTTTGCATGAAGTTGTTATACTGTTCTTGATATATAGTAGTATAGACTAGTAGTAGTAGTAGCACCATGACATGTAAAAAAGGAGGCTTCGTCTGTATTCGACACGATGAAGTAAGGGATCTGACAGTCAGCATGCTCGGGGAGGTATGCCAAGACGTCACTGCCGAGCCGGCACTGCTTCCCCTGGACGGCGAACACCTTCGGTACAGGACGGCCAATACCTCACAGGAGGCACGGGTTGATGTAAGTGCCCGCGGATTCTGGGTACGCGGACAGCGGGCGTTCTTGGACATCCGCATATTCGACCCGATGGCTGCCTGTCACCGTGAGCTGCCCCTGGAAGCCGTCCACCACAGGAACGAGCAGGCGAAGACAAGGGCATACGGTGAAAGAATCCATCATGTGGATCAGGGCAGCTTCACCCCCCTCGTCTTCACCACATCCGGCGGGATGGGTCCCAGGGCCCAATGCTTCTACGCACGCCTCGCGGAACTAATCTCAAAAAAGAAGCATCAGCCAAGGAGCCACGTTGTCGCCTGGATGAGGTGTCGCCTCTCGTTCTCCCTGCTCAGGTCGGCCATCCTATGTCTCAGGGGCACCAGACACTCTTGCCCAAAAGCCACCAACATCTCCAATATGGAATATGAAGCCACAGTGGTGGAGAGTGACATTAGGGTGGGTCAGGAGTGACTTGAGTAGGGAAGGAAAGGGGGATCTGGACGTAATAGATGATAGGTGATTTAGTGCTAGGTAGTATTAGTGATATGGTTGGATGCCACAGTCATTAGTAGTAGTAGTAGTAGTAGTAGTAGTAGTATACATAGTAGCTGCCTTAATTTTCCTCCTCTTACTTTTCCGTCACTCAGAGGTCCTCCATATGGCATGTGTCCTTGAAACTGTACGTATCTATGGTCCACGACAGTGCTACTCCACACTTACGCGCAGTCATTGTGAGATGTGAAAGTATAATAGTAGTAGTGGTAGTAGTAGCTAGTAGGCCTAAGCCACAGAGCATGTTTTTAACATTACGAAAAGCGGTATACTGCCATATTATGACAATATAATTATACTCAATCATCGTGTGTGTGTGTGTGTGTGTGTGTGTGTGTGTGACAGTGACATAAACGGAGATGAATTGAGGAAAACCAATCATAAGTCACTGAAGACCAAATAAAGGAATATAGGACATGTATTTTTATTATTATTATTATTATTATTATTATTATTATTATTATTATTATTATTATTATTATAAGCAAACAATATTGATCTTGGCTACATTTGAGAGAGAGAGAGAATAGGGAAGGGTCGTGGCTTCAAGGCAGTCGTAATAAGGAGTCGCTTTTATTGCTCCTCGTGGATAAGGTCGTAGTTCCTCAGATTCTCGTGGGATTATCGACATAAAGATCAAAGGGAGCGGGGGAGGAGAGGGAAGGGAAAGGGGAGGAATGACCGAGGAAGCAGCGAGGGGAGATCTTGAATGGGGCTAGGGGATGCAAATGTTGCGCACAGTAATGCAAAGTCACGGTGATTATATAGTGTGAAATATAAAGGCGTCATCATTACTTCCAAATCATCGTGTACAAGAAACTCAGCATGATGCTCAAGAATCAAGGTTCAGGGCGAAGCTACACTACTAACGAGACAGGAAATCACCTATTATGTATTAAATAATTTTCTAATAGGATTAAAGTCTCTCTCTCTCTCTCTCTCTCTCTCTCTCTCTCTCTCTCTCTCTCTCTCTCTCTCTCTCTCGGGCAACGAAAATGATCCCTTCCTTGCGCAACAAATCCTACGAAGAAAGGCTTTCTACCCTTAACATGTTCTCTCTTGAGAAACGTCGCCTCCGAGGAAAACTGATCGAATGTTTTAAAATACTTAATGGTTTCACGAATGTAGACAGATCAACATTGTTTATGATCAATGACGTAAAACTCAGATGTAGACAAGTAAATTCAGACTGCACAAAATTTTTCTTCACCAACGTTGTAGTGCGAGAATGGAATAAGCTTCCACCATCAGTGGTCCAGTGTAACACGATTGACTCCTTCAAAAATAAGCTCGACCGTCACTTCCTTCAACTTAATATCAACTAGAGTAGAAGTGCAACGTTTTGGAGTCTTCTGATTAATGTAAAATCACTTAGGTTTAAGGACAGACCACCAAGTCTGGACCATGGGGTCTGTGTGGTCTGATTTTCTATGTAAATCTATGTAAATCTCTCTCTCTCTCTCTCTCTCTGAGTAATAAAGTACGTTAAAGCACGTTTTTTACCTACCCATTTGCGAATAAATAGAGTATAATATTATGTTCTTTAAATGGAATTTTTTCATGCACATTTTAGCATAAAAAGCAAGTAAAAAGTACTTAGGCTACCTTTTTTTACACCCACGCCAGATATAGGCAGACGGGGAGTGTAGGGTCCGTGTGAGTGAGGAGCTGGGCGTTATCGCGATAAGTTATCGCGATACTTTAATCATCGCTGATAACAAAATCGGGTTATCGGGCATCCGCTACTTATTTATTTATTTATTTTATTTATTTATTTATTATTATTATTATTATTATTATTATTATTATTTTTTTTTTTGTATTTCGTTGGGGATATACCCCAAGGGAGGAAGGCGGTGCATGCCGCGCAACCACCCAGACGGCTGGAGGAGAGATACCCAATTCTTTCAAGGAGGCCCAACAACGGGTGAGGTGTCGGAAAGACCCCACCTTTCCACTCCCATGGCACCGGACAGGTCTCGAACCCATACCTACGTTTCAGCACCCTGCCGGAACGCAAGGCGGAGACTCTACCACGGGACCACGGGAGTTAAAAGGGTGTACGTGAAAGTGTTAATTGATGGTCGGGTAGACCGCACGCTGAAGCGGCACCTAAGAAAGTATGCAGTTATGTGCATTTTTTATGAAAATTTTACCCACCTCGAGAAAATGATAGTGTCGAGGTAACTTTATTTTTATGGTTGCACACCCCTTCCAACTTGCCATCCTAAATTAAGTTTTCAATCTTTTTTTTTTCATTAGGCAATGAAAACAGAAGATCTAATTATAATTTATTGATTAATATTCACTTTTTCTGGCAGAGAAGTGTTGGTGTTAAGTGAGTGTTCTAAGCGCTAATTGGTTCACGGATAGAGAAAGTCAATATCCGTCAGGGTTGCTCTATTATAAAAAAAATCACACAGGTCATTAAGACAAACACAACACATAAAAGAGATGGTTGAGTGTATATGCGTTTGTATGAATGTTGTGTAGTGTAAGTGACAATGAAGTGTTGGTGTACGTGTGGAACAATATGGATGTGTAATGTGTAGCAAGACGTGGACAAACAGTCGAAGGTAAACAAGTAATGAGAAAGACAAACAATGAAGATGCGATACGGACAACAGGGAGCGCGACGGGAGACAAGAGCATCAAAACATTAAGTGTGTGCTGCAACACCCATTTTCTTTGGTCACCGGGAAGGAGAGCACACGGCCGTTTGTAGGGGGCACTGCTACAGAAATACAATGCAGTTAACTGCTTCTTTTAGCATCTGAGATAGGTCATGGAACCACAGCCTCCAGTGTTCCTATAAATACAGCGGGTAATATGCTTTTGGAGAAAGGACTGTTTCATGCATAGTGTCCTGTTCATGTACTGGGTAGCACACCTAGCTAGCAAAGAATCTGCAGGCCTGGGTTTGAACCCCATCCTGGGCAGTTGGCATGCAGCCCACCAAGTTGTTCATCCTCCCTTTTAGACTGGTCAACCTGGGGAGACCTGGAGAAGGTAAACTGTAGAAACATGGATGTTGCAATTGCCCTGTGTCCTGAAGTTATTACTATACCCACTACAGGCTCAAGGGCCAATGGAAGGAGATGAGCAGCAAGGCCTCTCACAATTATAGCGTGCTCCCAACTTTACCTTACATATTCTGCTGAGCTGGCCTGACTTCTGCAAGAAGGCTGTATGCTTGAGGATATTAGAAGGCAATGACAAGACTGAGGAAGCACTAATGGTGGGCACGATTCCGCTGATCTACTAACCGCTAATTAGCAAAGCTTACTTTTTTCGTTAGCTGTTTAGCGTTTTCGCTAACTTTGGAAACAGCTAGTGGACCAATTAGCTTTCGCTAAATGAAGTTCCTCATCCGCTAACTTAAGTCCGCCAAAAATTCATACAGGTTTGTTCTTGTCCGTTGTGGGCAGACACAGTACCAGTTGTGCCACATGGCACAATAATTCCAGGGCTTCCACTTTTGGGTAAATTATGCCTTAAAGTAGGGAAATTGGACAATTATTAGGGAAACTTTTGGGTATTTAGGGTAATGCATCTTCCATTTCCAACTCTTTGAACTCGGGATTTAATAACAAGAATTCAATATTTTCCACCTGACAAGAAGTAAACTTAAAATAATAAAAATAAAAGTGTCAGTTGAGGAAAAAAGTAAAAAATGCATAAATTTGTGGGAAATCTAGGATAAAATATACGGATTTAGGATAAACTGGAGGCTTCTTTCTCTTTTCTTCTTGTAGTTGCTTGTTGGGCTCTTTGTTCAGTTCAGCTGCGACGTTGTCATCGTGTAGTCGTCATGTTCATTATTGTTACTTTGTTTATTGTTATCGACGTCATGGAAGGTGACCCAAATGAGGACATTTTTGTTTCGCTTTAGGATGTTGACCCTGTTAAGGAGCCGGCAGCAGCTGTGGGTGAGGCGGAGGACACTCAAGCTGACGGCCAGGAGTTTCAGAACCCGTGGCCCCACCTGGAGAAGTACTTTGTCCTTAATTCAAGAGATATGACGAACGCCAATGTCTTGCACTTCCGGTGCGTCATGTGCCACCCCAAGAGGACCATCATTAATGGACAGATGGCAAGCCTTTACAACTTGAAGTCACATGTCAAGAGGACACACCCAGCGCATGCCACCCAGTTTGATCATCTGATTTGACATCCTATACAGTTCTGGAAAGCTCTATATCTAAGCTACAACATATTGAAATTTCAGGTCACTAGGTCTGTTTTTAAGGGTTTTAGAGCCAAAATACTAAACCGAAGCTAAATCCATACACCAAAAAAAGTGGTTAGTGTTTAGCTTTCACTAATTTCTTTATCAGTTTAGCTGTTTAGCATAAGCCAAGCTAACTTTTTACTTAGTGGATTACCAGTTAGCGAAGCTAACTTTTGGGTTAGCAGTGCCCACCACTGGGAAGCACCTGTCCCAGTAAATCTTGTACTGGTAGTGTTAGTCCTTTGTGGGACCATGATGTTGCAGGCAGGTGTTATGTCTTCTTCCTCTATTTATGAGGGGCTGGGTAGTCCACACAAGTTGCTAGAGACTGATTATGAGACTACAGAAGCCATGTTAGGTGCAAAGTCAGTGGCAGATGTCAATATTTATTGTTTTTAAACTGAACCAGAAAGGGGTGCGTGATGGTCAAAGTTCCGAACTCAGAAATTCATTTCCCATTTGTACAAAAAAATGCTAAACTTACTAAAACTTACTTACAGCTAGGTGAGCTGGGTGCCAACTGCCCCGGCCAGGCTCAAACCTCAGTGGATTTATAGCTAGGCATGATAACTACTATGCCAAATAAGTATATATTATCATATTATGGATTTTATTTCTGATTATACATATTACAAAGCACAGTAAATAATAATGTAAGATTAGGTAACCAAAGATTATGCTGATGTTGAACAAGTAAGTAAAAGCTTTGGACTTTTTTCTTGAAGATATCATTTATTAAAAACAGAAGTGCATCTTATATGCCAAAAAAATATAGCATTCATCTGAATGCTTTCTTTTCCTGAATATCCTATATATTTGATGCATTAACTCGTGAGTGAAGTATGTAAATATCATAACACTGGAATATAATTCAAATAATTGAATTTAAAACAATACTCACACAATAGTGTGAATAATAATAATGGACACAAATCTTGTGTCTTTCAGACAGAACCTCCTTGTTCTGGAACACTGAATTCCTAAATGACTGTTTTCCATCTCAGCTAATCTGAGCTTTCTTGTAGTCCCTCACTCGTCCACCAATGAGAATTTGTTTCTTGCATTCCTTGATCACATCATTCAGTTTATCCACAAGTGGGTCAATATAGCAGCCAACCCACTCCTCTACTGTGTCCTCAAAGAAAACATCCTGTAGCCATGGCACAAAGTGAGTCTTCAGCTCCAAAATGTTGTCCAAGACCCTAAAAATGGTCAAAGTCAGTTACTGTCATGCCCAAGTTTTATCCCAGTAATAAAGCTACTACCAAAATTTCATAACTGAGTCATAAGCAAGAAATATTTTAATGACTATTAATTGAAATTTTAATTTGGTTCTCAAATCACTGAAACATCATATGAATTCATAACACACAATAATCACAAACATTAATAATTTCATTATCCTTTTGGTAGTTTATGGCAAGTTTTTGATCCAAAGGAGAGAAATAAATGGAGATGCTTGGGAGAAACCTTAATACTTTAGTGGTATGATACAGTGTCATGGTGATGATGTAGATAATGAATCTCTCTCTCTGTACACACACACACACACACCAACGAACAAACAACAAGAATAACATGACAGCAAATACACACACACACACACACACACACACACACACACACACACACACACACACACACACACAGTTTGGATTCAGGAGAGGGAGATCTTATGTCACCAACTTATGTTATTACTCAAGGGTGACAGATTTAATACAAAAGAGAGAAGGCTGGGGGGAATGAGTGTACCTGGATTTGAAAAAGGCATTCGACAAAGTACTGCACAGAAGACTAATTTGGAAAATTAAAAATAGGGGTGGAGTGGGTGATGGACTTATTAAGTGGCTGGAGGACTTCCTAACTAACAGGGAAATTAGGACAATAATCAAAGACAAAGTTTCCAACTGGTGCCCAGTGAGGAGTGGGGTCCCACAAGGTTCAGTGCTGGCACCAATAATGTTTGCTGTTTTTATAAATGATAGGTGGACGGAGTAACCAGCTATGTGAGTTTGTTTGCAGATGATGCAAAGCTATTGAGACGAGTCAATGATGTGAAAGACTGTGAGGCATTGCAGAGGGACCTGGACAAAATATGGGAGTGGAGTGGTACATGGCAGATGGAATCCAACCTTGGGAAATGTAAAAAAATAGAGTTTGGTAGGAGTGGTAGAAGATGTGAATATGATTATAAGATGGGAAGTGACATATTATGCAGCGGAGTAGAAGAAAAAGATTTGGGAGTGACTATCTCAGAGAACATGTCACCCGACAAACACATCAACAGGATAACGGGACAAACTATGAATTTGCTGAGGAACATAAGGACGGCATTTGTGTATTTGGATGAAGAGATGATGAAGAAAATAATAGTTACAATGATAAGGCCAAGGTTGGAGTATGCAGCAGTGGTCTGGTCTCCTCACGAAAAGAAGAACATAAGAAAGCTGGAAAGAGTACAGAGAGCGGCAACTAAGATGGTACCGGAACTTAGGGATCGGACTTACGAGGGGAGACTCAATAGCATGGGGCTCACAACCCTCGAGAGAAGAAGAGAAAGAGGAGACCTGATAGTGGTGTACAGGGTGGCGAGTTGGGTGGAGAATCTGGACAGAGAGGACCTGTGTGCGAGAGAGAAACGAGAGGACATGGAAAGAAGTTGAGGGCGACCATGTGTAGGCGAGATGTGAAAAAGTTTAGCTTCCCAAACAGAAGCATTGAGCTATGGAATGGACTGGAGGAGGAGGTGGTTTGTGCAAGAAACATTCATGATTTTAAGGAAAAGTTGGATAAGAGAGGATATGGAGACGGGACAGCGCGAACGTAGCTCTTTTCCCGTATGTCACAACTAGGTAAATACACACACACACACACACACACACACACACACACATGGCCATACCATAAATCAACCCCTTCTTCTTCTCTTCAAGTACTCACAGTTAGAGCAGAGGTCTTGCCAACTTATTGTAGTGACCTCTCTCCCACTCAATAATAAGAAATATTTAATAAAGGCATCAATAAAAATTAAAAAATAAAAGCACTTACCATGTTTGCATGCAGGAATAAGGTACAATCCATGCATGGGGAGGCCTTTTGTTAAGATACAGAGGTGACAAAAAACAAAACCACTGGTCTTGGAACATTTTCTGCTTCATTAAAAATTCTTAATTTTCCTTGACATATTAATAATTAGTACAAATACAACAAATGAGCATGAGTACCATGATGACTAAAACCCCTGTCACACCATCATGACCAAGGATGGTGATTGTACCAAGGCCTGAGTCGTAACGGTTTTGTCGCTGACTGCCCCCTATTCTTGGCCAGTCACGAGCACGCCAAGACTGTCGGCAAGCACACTCCAACCGCCCACCGGCTGTGAGCTTGCCCATCGCCTTCTGTGAGCCGGCCCATCGCCTTCTGTGAGCCAGCCCATTGCCAAACAATCAGTGTATGGTCACCGGCTACAGCCGACAGGGCCACAAAATTAATCCCTTTGTCCATCCACCTTGACGTGGGGGAGGGGAGTGGACCTGAATCTCCTACTTGTGACCTGACGGATGAAATTTTTCTGCCTCTCCTTATCCCACCCTGCCCTCTCATGTTTATCTGTTTTCCCAGCATAAAATGATTTCTGTACAAATGTTCCTCACTGAAGATGGTGGCAGTGTCCACTGAAACTTTTTGGTAAATGTGGCGCTCCCTGCTGAAGTGAGGCAAACAACACACACAAGAAAATGAGAAAACTGCGATTGAAGTTGGGTGAGCATTGCTGATCTTTGCCGCAAATCGAAATCCAACCAGAAGTGTGGCAAGCAACACACAGGAGAAAACGAGCATATGGGGACTGTATTAATTTGGGTGATTATTGTTGTTTCATGCATTCTTTTGCCATGGTCTTCCCTATGTATGCAGACACATATTCTTCCCACAGATTATGCTTCTCTTTTGCCAAGTTTTCTTACACTTCATCTCCCTCCTAGCCCTCTCGTGAACACCATGAATGCAGAGGGTGAGGCAATGCCTTTATCATCGCTTAAAAGTCTCTGCCATGGAACCAAATAAATTTTAAAAATAAGAGCAAAAAGGAAGACAAGAGCACGATCTGGTGTAGAGAGATAATATTGGAGGAAGAGTAACCCTTGCCTTGCAGATGCGTGAAGGGAGAGTGAATGAAACCGGCCGTGCCAACAATACAATACATTACATGCATAGCAACGTACAATGTAGTTACAACCTATCTAACAAAGTAGTAGTTTGTTATTGACGCTAACTACAGTGGTTTCCTTCACTCACAAACTTCTTTCAACTTTAATCCCATTCCTTCTTGAGAGTGCATCCCTTGTTGACATATAATGCAAGTCTTCAAATAACTTGTTTTATTAATCTCTAAGATGTGCTGCTTAAATGTGCTGGACAAAGTATAGTAAAAGTCCGGCACAGGTACTGGATACTGGCAACTGCCAGACTGAGTATTGTAAATATCTGTGAATGGGCTGCTTACCCATACTGTAGCAATTTTTTTAAAAATCCTTGTCCAAAAAATGCTGCTTTTGACATAAAATGCACTGAACAAACATATGTTGGATGCGAGGCAGCAAACACGTTGGACGTGAGGCAACTGTACAAGGGGCTTATTCATTCCTGTACGAATCTATCCACAAAGATCTTTTGGACAGGGTAGTACAATCAAAGGCATTTTGTCACACAAGCTCCCCATCTTTTTATAACAATCTATCACTCCACTGCTGCTTCCTTTGCTATCTTTTATTCTTTTCTTCACACTAACTGTTCTTCTGAGCTTGCTAACTGCATGCCTCCAACCTTACCACAGCCTTGTTGCACAAGACTTTCTATGTAACTTATTTCTGTGCTGCCCAACTCTTGTAATGAAAGAGTTAAACAATATATCAATTCTTTCATTCCCTTCAATATTAAACTTTAGAACAGCTTCCTCCATCTTCATTTTCTCCTTTCTACTCTTTCTACTCATACTCTTTCTTACCATTTTTTGGCCTTTTTATATTTTTATACTTGGTCTGCCTCTTCTGCTGAAATAAATGGATAAAAAAAGAAAAAATATTAGAAATATTTCTACTTACTCAACTATCTGTGTCAAAATAGTTTCCACTTGGAGAGGGTTAGTGAAGTTTCTGGATCTTAAATAATCACTGAACCATCCCAGCATTCTGAAAATGGAGACAACACATACCTTCATTTATTGGATAAATTTGTTATCACATTTTGCATCAACTGTACATAAAACTGGTAACTCAGACAGAAGAAATGCATGCATAATGGACATGTTATGAGAACAACTGTATTTCACTAGACCTTACCCTTCTGAGTTACTTATTGCTTGGTATCTGCATACAAAATTTGACCACATCTGCACTCCAACATAAATCTTGTGGCCAGGGAAGGACATTTGCTGCTCTATCACTTGTGGTCTGAAGGAAAGGCAACAAAATCTCAATCATTCATACTGAAGTAAAAAAACTAATACATGGGTGAATCTATGATAAATGAGGTGGTGCAAGTGATGACAGTTGCAAAATTAGTGAACTTTCAACTCATATAACGTACAAAGTAAAGTTCAGATCCCTCAGATGTAACAGGTTTTCGAATATAACGTCGCCCCTTTCCTCCAATTGGTTCATTAAGGTGAGGTTTACTGTCAGGATGATGTGTATGAGAGTTTTGGTATGGGTGTAACAGTAACAGGAGTGGATTGTGGAGTGATTGTATGAGTAAAGCATGGTAACTCTGAGATGGAATGGACATGATTTATGAATGAGGATAACACTAAAGAGTTTATGAGAGTATGATTGGGAGGAATGGTCTCAAGAGGAAACCACTTGTAAAATAGATCAAGAGAGTGGAGAGCAAGAGCTGGCAGGTAAAGGATTGAAATGTGAGAAAGGAGTGCCAGAACAGGGAAAACTGGAGACTGCTGCCATGACCACCAAAATATCTGAGGTATAAATAGAGATAGACCCTTTCAAACTGACTGACTCTTTCTACCCTGTTATCTGATGAGTGTAATAGTACTGCATTTCTTAACATGCTCTTATAAGGACATTTTCTTGACAGTTATTAGCGCGTAACTGAGGAGAGTCACCTGGGGAAAGGTAGGACACTGATACGTTGGTGGAAGCCCATCTTCTGGGAGACATAATCATGGTCAGCCTCTGTGAAAGCTGCTTGGGACACCACGCAGAACACAGACACAGGCTGGGTAGGGCCACTGGTAATAACTCACACAGTACAGCATAGTGGTCATACCTAATGGAGGAAAGTACTAGTATAACTGAGCTACATTTATTTTTGACACATCATATCATAGGGTGATAATGAGTAATGCCACAACTAGTGAAGAATTTATCCTGTTTTAAATCCCAGGTAAGGACACCACACACACTGCCATGGGTTGAGGAAAATTACAAAGCACTCCCTAGTCTTTATGTGAATGTGGAGTCAGTCTCTAGGTCTAGGACATCCATTGCCTCATACACACTACTGATCATCACAATAGACAGTCATTCAACATAAATAGTAATAAAACAGAGAGGTAAATACATATATGATTAACTAATATAGTTTATATAAACAGTACTACCTTCATGGTTAACCAACAGATGACATAATTACAAATATCCCAATTTTGAAGAGAATAAAAACTATGTGTGGGAAAGTGTTATCAATCTTGAGTGAAAATGAAAATACTGTCACCAAAGGCTTGAAAGTCATGGCAAGAAGAATCAAACAAAAACTTTAAATACCCTGGGTTCTTGTTGTATGTGCATCTGGCATTTGCAAATTTGAATGTGTTTTATACAATAAGCATTGCAGATGTACTTTGTCATACATTTTATGAGATACTGTTTGTGCTTACCTTTGCCAACCAGTGAGAGCAATACCTTTGAATTTATTGATATGTTTCTTTTCTGATAATATACTCATCCACATCAGGTTGTTGTTGATGTGATGCTGAATGGGAGGCAGAAACTGTGTGCTTCCTGTTGCACCCTTAAAGGCACTTGCAACCCATATGTTTTGAAATACTGCAGCGTATCTTTCAAATAAATCTGAAAGCATTTATAAACATGTAACTATATTTACAGGAACATGACCCACAATGAGTATCTGCTTAACAGGAAATTCTATCCAAAATATTTGACAAACAATATTTTAAAGTTCTGTCCTACTTAAAGTGTTCAACTGAAAAAAAATGTAAAAGTGTTATTTGATATGCTATGATGCAAATTTGGCCATTAGCATATCATCAACAAACAAACTTATTTATGAGATTCAAATTAGTTATCACAGAGTATTAATTCAATCTGTAGGATTGCTCTTGTGACAATGAAGGAGATAATATACTTAGTATTATTACATAACTATGGAAAAGGCATATGATAGAGGTAACAACAATTAAGTAAGTGTTAAAGTTATCATGTATGATGTAAGTTGAGGTAAGGAGATGTATCAATTTTAGTTATCATATCTGCCTGGTTATGAAATAATTAAAAAAAGATTCATTCAAAATGCAGGCTTAAGGTATAGCCTTTGCATAAGATGATCCTCAAATCTGGAGTCACTGGGAGCTAGCTGTCCCAGTAACCCTAGTTCTTTATCACTCATCCCATGACCAGTGAATTAATAGTATTGACATTTAGCTAAACATCATTGCCTTTAGTTATGTTTTGCCTTCAAGCAGCTTCTTCTGTGGGTTTCACAGACAGTAATTGTAGTCGTAGCATTCGAGTCTGAGCTTTGAATTATCATGTTCTGACGACCTGCTGTCTCACATCAGGTTAAATTTTGAAAGTTGGAAAGTTTGGTTAAGTCGGCGCAACATCTGTGGTCATATGCCGGAGAGAGACATAAGGGTAAGGAATTATAGGAGAAGGGAACAGATCCCAGGAAACAGGACACAACCCCCGATTAACACCTGGTACCCATTCACTGCTGGGTGGACAGGGGCGTGGGGTAATGGAAAAGCCGCCCAAATTTTTCCACTCCGCCCAGGAATCGAACCTGGGCTCTCCCAGTTAAATTTCGAGGATAATATGATGGCCTACACATAGGAAATAGTCATCAGTATCAACAGGCAGGCAACAACAACAAATATAGTGAATCATAGTTGATTTTGTGTTGAAAATTATTAATATTGTTGCAGACAGTAGTTTTGTTAATCTATAAGATCACTGATTATGATTATTAAACAGCCCTGGCTGCTCTCTGCCCAGAAAAGTAGAAGGTTATAAATTAACAAAACAACTATCTGTGAGTTTTAATAATATTTAACTCAAAATCTACTATAATTGACAGTATTTGTAACTGCTGCCTGCATATTATTGATACTGATGACTGTCTCCTATGTATAGGCTATCATGTTACCACGAAATCAGACACGCTGTGGGACATCAGGTTGCCAGAGCATGATATTGCACACCTCAGACTCAAGCGCCACAACTGTCACACAAAATTCCTCAGTGATAAATATGATGAGGATAATGATTATGATGCTGGTGATGATGGTAATGACAACAAAAAAATCATGAAAGCAATATTCCACTTACCTGAAGGCAAGTCAAATGCTTTAGCCTGATACTGCCACACCATAGGTTCAACCAGATCACCGATGCCACTGCCTGAAACAAAGATAATTCATAGTATATACAATGGTGGGCACGGTTACGCTAATCCACTAACCAGTAATCAGCAGAACTGACTTTTCATTAGCAGATTAACATTATTGGTAACTTTTGAAACTGTTAGCGGACCGCTAAATTTATTTCCACTAACTTTAAGTCAGCTAACAGAATGTGGTGTGTGGGGTTTGGGATAAGGGGGAGAGGCTGGGTAGAATTTCAAATTACATTCATCAAAGAGCAATGAATTCCACTATGTTAAAAGCAATAGCTTAAAAGTAAAAATAGACATGTAAGAAATCATGTAATTTATATTTGGTAATGTATACTGACGAACAAGATAAAAATACTTTAGCTAAGAAGTTACTATAAATGTCATACGAGTAGCGGGCTTTTTTTTTATCATTTGTTTTCTTTTTTTGTGCCCTTGAGCTGTCTCCTTTGTTGTAAAAAAAAAAAAATCAAAATCAAAATTTTCAAATTATTTAAATTTCAAAGTTTATTGCATGAAGATAATTAAACAATCAAGTAATTTTTGCCCAGGCAATAGTATGAAGCATCAATTTCTTTAGAGAATTTCAAAATACAGTATCATTCAGGGCTCTGTGTGATAACACTTACTACATAATACATGGAATATAAGGTATTTCATTTATGCACTCATTGTTTCAGAACAAAGAAAAGAAAAATAACTCAGAACATGGATGGAATAAATGCAAATGGATAAGACATTAGACATGTAGGTAACATTATAAAGACAATTCTAATCAAGAAATAACAATGGTCAGGACATATTTTGGAGAGGGAACACCATATGGACAAAAAGAGTGACAGACTGGTAAATAACTGATGTAAAAAAGATCCAAGGTGAGGCCATCAATCAGACGGTGTGATTACAACAAAATTGGATACAATAGGCACAGAACATAGATACAGGGGAACCTCAGTTCATGAACTTAATTCATTCCAAAAGGCTTTTCAGAAAATTAATTGTCAAAAAACTGACACCAGATTTCCCGTAAAAATTAAAGTGATATGGATTAATCTGTTCCTGAACTCCTGGTGATTGCTTATTTAAACCTTTATAACAATACTTCATGCATAAATTTGTATTCGTATGCTTGTATAGCAGACTGTAGGTCCATAAACTGGCAAAGCAGCAACTGTAATGTGAGTAGTGCTTACATCACAAGCTCCACAGGCAACCGAGATGGAAGTGTGGGCAGGCTGGGGTCAACATTACCAGATTTTTGCACTTAGCACATTGTATTTTCTAGTTTCTGACTCATAATTTTTGCAAAAAACATCAGCAATTAATGGTTTCAATAACATTAATTGAATATTATTTGTGTATGCATTGTAGTTTTGGGACTGAAACTGATAAATGCAATGCTCTGAGTAAGGCAGTCTGGTGATGCTGCCTGGCTGGCTGGCAAAGTGATGTGTAAACAAACACACTCCTGTGACATGAATGCCATTTTCATGTTTGGCTATGATTTCTTTTTTCTGCCTTGTGTTAGTATAAATTTGTAACTGTAATGTAAGCTAAAATATACGAAAATGAGGGTCAATCCGTGCTCGGCTATCATCTGCAGAACCTCCATCCTTCCCGTCAGCATTGCTGGGCAGTTTCTGGTGAATAAGTAATGAGTTGCATTTGGTGCACACAAATTATAACTACTGTTGAATTTGAAAATTAATTATTTCCTGTGTGTCTCTACGATTGAGAAATAAAATCAAGCAGTGAGCAGCTGCACTGCTCTTGCCCTATGCCAATGTGGGCTCAGGAAGGATGTGAGACAGGCAGCCTTTGTTTTGAAATGATGCAGTCCCTACACACACCAAATTCCTAGCTATAAACCAGATCTTCATCCGATTTACAACATCCATTCCGATTCCCAGTTGTGTCTGGATATGCGTCATGTATCCCACATTGTGATCCAATTTATGAATATGTGTACGGAGCACTAACATGTACAATTTATCTGATACCCAAATTATAGAGGCCCAATTAGAGATGGTTTGCTGTATTTGAATGCTTTCTATAGAATGCAATCCTGTCAAGTAGAGGCTGTGTGTGTGTGTGTGTGTTTGGGTATATATAAATATAACCTATGAAACAACATACAAGCTGGATATATACAAACTTTTAATTCTTTCTGTAGATATATTTCTCATCATGTCATCCCACATGATAATTACAAGGTGAGGGTATTCCTTCTTGATCCATCCCACCACTTTGATTATCCATGCTTGGAAAATGTCATCTGTTGTCATAGCTTTTGAAGCCATTTCAACTTGACATCTTGGACATTTCCCAATGTGCCAAACCTGTAAATCACAGAAAATGTGAAAAGCCACATGTATCTTTAATATGAAATCTATCCCTTGATAAGCATGGAATTAAGTCCAGACTCAAGGTAAGGAAGCAGGGACTACACATGGTGATGAGTATCCAAATGAATATTGCATTGATGTAATCTTGATTTATTATCTTTCAGGACATGAGCTTCCAAAGACACAATTAAGCTGTGAGGCAAATTTTCAGTTCAAAAACTCAACTTCTTTAACTCCATGCAAATCTTGAAGCCTGCAGCCGCTATATTTAAATTCCACGGGCGAGGTATTTATAAAAATTCTGGCATCAACGCTCGCTGAGTGGCAGTAGGACGTGATAAAGCACTTCCTATAAAATTATTGAATTTTTTAATGCCCTAACTACTAGCTTTTCAAAACACTCATTACCTGTCTACATATGTTGCACAAAACAACACTTTTTCGCATTATTTGACCGTTTCATCATGGTAAAGCAAGGTTGTGACACTTTCTATTCATGAAAGAATTATTGACGAATCTAAGAATAGGTCTGGCACTTTAGTGAAAAATCTTCTTTGCATAAGATGACCTTTCCTGCACATGCTGGATGGCATCAAAGAATATTAAAAGTAATGTATATATGGTAATGTACAACATTTCCATACCTCATCAGCACCAATGTGAATGTACTTGTCATTGAGGTGCTGGCTCACCACTTGAGTGAGGAGCTCTGTCACAAGCGGGAAGGTGTCGGGGTGAGTGGGGCAGAGGCTGTTCGGGTAGCCCTCAATCTCCCTGAGTGCTCTGTTTTCATCATGTTTAAGCACAAACTGTAAAGTCCCTCAAATTAGATGGGTTAACTACTTTTTATTAATTTCAAGTTCATTTTTGTTTAATCAGTCTAGCAGAAAAAGTCCACATTTGTTTTCCTATATCTATAATTTGTAAAATTTAAGACCAAATTTTTACCTGGCAATGTTTTGTTATGCATAAGTAATCAGTGAATCATGGATACCAAAAAGCAGCTCCCTTCATGACTGGGAGTGAGTATTAGTAACCAATAATACACACAAAAACATTTCCCACTGATTCCCTATTTATTATGTTTACATAGGTATTTGAAGTCAAGTGACTACCATTTCTGTACTGAATTTGAATCAAACAATAAATACATCCTGCAATCACTTACCTCAAAGTGACCAAATGTCTGAATCAAGGGGATGACAGTAAGGTTGCTTTTTGCTGCAAGTTCATGTATTTTTGAGATATCCTCTTGTGTGTAGGCATGAGGCGCCTTCAAGTGTGCCAGCTTCCCATGGTATGGAAACATGTCCTCGTACTCCACCAAAAGCCCCGTGGCACCAAAAGACGATACGATAGGAAAGATCTGAATGAAAAGGTGAAATGCTGCATGATAATTTACAACAGTGAAGAACACAACAGTTTATTAGATACTGTACAATGCAGTCTCACTCAAACCATTAAAATGAAATATATTCTGTTTCAAATTGCAAAATAATGCTATTCAAAGAACACCAAAGTGGCCTTTTTCTCTTACTTGTTCATAGTAGCTTATTTTTGGAGGTGCTCCCTTCAAGTCGAGGTGGACCAACCTACAAGATTTCAGTATGACAAAATATTAATTGCATGCAGAATATGATGAAACAAGTATTATATCTATCTATCTCTATCTATCTATCTATAATATATATATATATATATATATATATATATATATATATATATATATATATATATATATATATATATATATATATATATATATATATATATTGTTACAAATAACGAAAGGGGCCTGCTCAGAATCAACTACCACTTCCGTCCGCCGACTCCAATCTCTGCAACAGACAGCACGGCCGCCGTTGCGACCCGAGCCGCAAACGCCTGAGTCCAGACCCTCTAGGAAGAGACAAGGTTATTCCCTGTTTTTTCTCTCTCTCTCTCTCTCGTTGCTCAGCGCAGGCTTGTACTTGCCAGCCGGCTTATGAGCGGGGCGAGAACCCTCGCTCGTCTCTTATGATACTTGAAGGAGTCTATTAATGCCGCTCCAACCCTACACCACGTATTAACTTGCTTATCATTTTGTATTTATTATTAATAATTAAATTGACAAGTTAGAACTTTAGCTTAAGAAATATCAATTAGCTGGTCTTGATATCATGCAGACCGATCAATGTTTGCTGTGAATATATTACATGATAATGAATCAATGGTCTTACCTGTGAAAATCTCTGGGTTGTTCCATTCTCAGTGGAGAACCTGAAACCCAATGAAAGTAGATTAAGAATAAGAGTAAGGCAATTCAAATAAGGCATTCCAATATTTGAAAAGAAAAACATCAGACTCGTGGTTGTGAGAGCGTTTAAGCATTCTTTAAACTAATTAACAGCATTGAGAACATTTTTCTTCAAATCAGGCTCAGCCTTTGAATGAACAGTGGAGGGCTTAAATTTGCCTTTGATCATAAACAACTCAAGAATAAATCTCCTCCTTCTTATTCTTATACATTACTGATCATGAATGAGCCTTATAGAAAAGCTTAAAAGCCATAATACCCAGAGGGGGGATGAACAGCATGGAAAAGATAAAAGGAAAGGAGAAAATGGAGCCAAGGAGTCACCTTAACTAACTAACTAATGGGGAGCATACACCATGGGGCATGATGAATCATGCACCCCTGACAGTCCCTCTAAGCAAGCCCCCACACAGTGACACTTCCCATTCAAAGCCACTTTTGGCAGGATTGATCAACTTGCCCCAACCATGAGTTATGTGGGCACCCCCTTGGTCTCTTCCACTCAATGTTGTCACAATCATAAACAACCCTATAAGCAGGATCAACGTCTGCAAAGTGTGTCAAGTGCTCATCTAGCCACAATTGCCGTTCATGGACTGAGCTAGTAACAGGCCTTGATTCAATTTCATCGAGTAATCACTGGTTCGGAACAAAGTTATTTCAGCAATACCCTATGATTCTGCGGAGGACGAAGGTACTTAGTACCAAAGGCATTGACACCTCTCGAAGTCACTATTTAGTGTCCATGTCTGACAGCAATATAGTAAGACAGGGAGCATAAATATTAACAATGCCTGTCAGTTAGCCTCTTTCACTAGGGCAACATATTTATAAAAAAAAGTAAATTTCTAGATTGACACCCATGGGACACTGTTGGATGAAACTATTTTTTTTTTTTAGTAGTTTTCGGTGTGCTATGAAATAATCTGTTAACTGTTTCTCTTGCAAATCATTAAATCACTAATAAAATGAGACTTTTCAAAGCTTGTTGAACACCCGCCGCCACAGCCGCAAAATATCTCGCAGAGAGGTTCAACTTGCTTACTGTTTTTATATTTCACTCACTGCACCACTCACAAAGATCATAAGTGAACAAACTAGAACAAAACCATGCAAATTAATGTTTGCCTGCTGTGCATTCCCCCAGTGCGCATTCGTGGTGGACAGCAGAGCGACTTATTTCAGCAAGAAGGTATTTCTCGCAGCATCCGCCACCGCCGCCACCATGTCCCGTCCTGGCGCTGTATTTCCATCGCACCCACACCGTGCCGAATAAATTTAAGTAATTGTGGAGATTGACTCCGCGCCTCCAAAATACGATATTACGCCTCCAAACTATACTTAAGGGACAAAATACATGTTCCTCAACCATAATATGAAAGAGCAAGTACTTAAAAGTAAAGAAAAAAGCCTAATCCTCTTCCCCTAATGATCTTGGGGGACAAGGGGGAAATCGGGTTTTTTGGGTGACAGCTCATTTGGCTCTCCAAATGTGTGAACAGACTGAACCGTGTCACCCAGCAAGCCTTCAAACAACTGGACCTTGCTTTGGTTTTAAATAATTGACCATTAACTCCAGTGACTGTCGTTAGAAAGCTTGGTAGAAGTTTCGGTATATGTTCAGAGAGTTGCCCATCTCACTGCAGTACTTCTCACCCTAACCATGGGTTAGATCTCATTATTCCATGCATTTTGAACCCCTTATATATGCATCACAAATTGAGAGAAACGCTGCTACCGATTTTTAAAAAGTTTGTGTTTTTTTGCGGGCCGCGGTGTTGTGGGCCCAGGGCGTTGGAGGGTTAGCATACGACTCTCAATAATTTGGCCCATACTCGCCTGGTACGGTTAGATTAATTATACGGTGTTCTACCTATTACAGTTGTTTCTCTAGTTTTACGAAATATTTACGGCTACCACTGTTTACGCCACCATATTTGACTACTCTGGCGACAGGCGCGGCGGCGGTGCAGCCGGTGTTGCGAGAAATACCTCCTCGCAGAAATAAGTCGCATATACATGTGGAGGGGGTCCAGGGGGCACAGCTGTTAGGTCGTAAAGTTCGGTTGGGATAGTTTAAATATGTTTCCCCACCCTAAACCCTCTGCGAGCTATTTTGCGGCTGTGGCGGCAGATGGTGAAATTGCAATAAGTCACTTTTTAGTAGTTTCCGAAGAAAAAAACTATCTCCAAATGTAAAAGCAAAATATTTAGGCCCGAAATAAATAGCCAGTGTATCAAATTTTGAGATGGGCAACTCTCTGAACATTTACCGAAGTTTCTTGAGTATTGCAGTATTAGAACGTATATTATCAAATACTAACAAGTTTATTGATGTTGAAGAGCTGTGACGGTCTAGGAGACACTACTCGTCCTGCAGGGTTGTGACAGGCGTTGTGGCTGGCCTGGCGCCCCTCTTCTTCTGACCTGTAATGCTTTGTATCGCTTCTTAGATCCTCCTTCTCAATACTTCTGCTGATACTTCAAACCATGCACTTCTCCTTTCTTCCCCTGGCTTTGCTTTTCTATGTCGTTTTGTTAGGTTTTCAATATTACACTTTTCTTTTCACTCCACTTTCACTGCTCGGTTCTTTTCGGTAAATTTGTAGCACTTCACCAGTCTCGCATTTCCGAACGAAACTAGTTTTTTTCGGTAGTTTTCGGCCTGTTTTGAATGAATATGCGTGTCATTTCTATCGCAAATCACATGGTTTTTTTTTACCCCCCCCCCTTCCAACCAAGAGACTAATGATTTGCGATAAAAAATTTAGAGCACATTCATTCAAAACAGACCGAAATCTACCAGAAAAAACTAGTTTCGTCCACACAGGTGCATTTAAACTAAACATAACCCTAACCTAACCTAACCTAACCTAAAACTAACCTAACCTAACACTAACCTAACCTAACACTAACCTAACCTAACCTAACCTAAAACTAACCTAACCTAACCTAACCTAACCTAACCTAAAACTAACCTAACCTAACCTAAAACTAACCTAACCTAACACTAACCTAACCTAAAACTAACCTAACCTAACGGCCTCCCTCCCTCCGTTATAAATGATTTCCGAGGGGTGTTTATGGGGATGAATTTACTCAGAATGCGGAGCTCTTTCTAATGGTCAGGGTAAGAAAAGCCATCTCTAGACTGGTGTACTCCTACAATAATACCTTCTTTTCTTCCCAACAGCATTCCAAGAAAACTTGTGTAAGGTATTAATTTCACTGCTTCCTCCTTACCAGTCCACTCCGTAGGCGTGGAATTGCCTTTGTAACGGCTCCCACTTATGTCTTATTCTTGATTCTTGATTGTTGATTTGGCGTTGTTGATGTACAGCTATATAGTCCTAACACGGTGCTTATTCCTCCGTCTTCTTCCTCCACTCTGCTATGCCACTCCTCTTTCCCAATGATCTCCACTACAGATGCTAATAGCCTATCCAGTCCAGTAGTAGGCGTGGGATTGCCTTTGTAACGGCTCCCACTTATGTTCTATTCTTGATTCTTGGGGCTAGTTAGGCTGTGTCCTCCCTCTCCTCGCTCAGCTGTGTGTGTTGTGGGGCGCCAGCTGGTCGGCCCTTACACGCGTTAACAGATTGTCGTACTTGGCACATTTAAATGGCGGTTTCTGACCCAAAACTGTCACAACCACACAAACAGCAGATATCTAGTCATACTCATTATTAAATTCGTTAATAATTGATGTTTTTTGCGAGTTTATAGCATAACCCTACGTTCCTAGAGCTGACCTGATTATCGAATTTTGGAATGGTTTGTCGCACATCGGAGGACGCTGCCCTGACGCGCTGCCTCTCCCCGTCACGCCGCAGGGACTCCACACACGTGCCAGCCAGCAACATGGTTTGATATTTTAACGTGTATTGGAAAATATAGGATATGTTCATACAATAGTCCGGGCACTTTCTATCTGCTGGAGTCAACATTGTAAAAACCTGAGAGTAGAATTATATAGTGTAGCCATGAGCCTGTGGTGGGTAAAACCCCAGTCACACATTCACGACAATGACTCCCGACATCAGACCACGCGCTGCCAGTTTTGGAATGTCGCGCTGCCAGACGTACGTAACGGCCATCGTAAGTCCATCTCCTTGAGTGCCGACCATAGCCGATGTCGAAACGACGTTAATTGTTACGACGTCGTTGAGATGACATCCGACGGCCGTAGCTTATTCGCGACGGGTGACAGATATCGGGGAGGGCCCCGATTGTTTTGAAAATGTCCAAAACTGTCGGCGTGCGGCCCGACGGTGGGAGGCGTGGTCTGAGTCGGGAGAGCGCCGGGAGATGGTCGTGAATGTGTGACTCGGGCTTAAGAACCACTGATCCAGCGACAGGAGCACACACACGCTGAACAATCATGGTTGGATGCCAAAACAGAGATTTTTAAAGACAGTGAAAAATACTCAGAAAAGATGCTGCTGATATGTCTGTGAAATTCATAAAATTAATGAGGATCTCAATATGATTCTTTTTTTTATTTTGACGTATTGTTTAGCATATATTGTCCTATGATAATGTATTTTTAACTTTGATATATGCTTAGGATATTTTATAGTTATGTTTTGATGGTTTTCATTGCTGCCTTATAATAATAAAACCTTTAATCAGCACCTTTCAGCTTGTTTTTCATTATCCTGCAGTATAAGCTAGGTTCCTGTAATGAGGTAGACCGCAAGCTATAAAGCAGAAATTAACGGCCGCGTAGATCGACCGCATACTAATTTTAAAGTACTGTACGTAGCACCGATTTTATGATGGTAAGCTTCATATCTCAGAAGGCTTATGCCACCTTAAAATTGATTTGGAAAGCGGTTAACAAAAGAAAAAAAACGTTTAATACATCTCATAAAGCCTCCCTTCGGCTAAACAAATAAGGCACGTACGCTAACCACTACATCACGGAGGAGGAGTTGAGGCAAGAATGCGAGTATGGTAGATTATTTAGTTTAAGATTTATTGGTTGACATGAATGACCACGATATTGCCCTAATTTAAAGCTATTGCCGCGAGTTGGAAAGGAGGTTGCGTCATAGCACAGCATCCCTCGGTCGCCGCGTTGCCAGAAGTTGTCGTACTCAAGGCCGTGGTCGTATTCAGCACATTGTTTTGGCCGATCTCTGACTCAAAGGTGTCGCACGGTCGCACCTTCACTAAAGAGAGATCACGAGGAGGAGGACTTAGTAAGCAATATAAGGGGATACAGGTCAAAAAGAAAAAGAGGAGGAAGAAGAAGAAGCCACTCGGTCACCCCTGCAAGTGGCGCTCCAGTCCCAGACAGACTGCCAGAGTGCCAGTGCCGGTATGGCTGCGGATGTAGAAGGATGGTCATTCTGCGGCTCCCGTCTGTGGGTGAGTAATCACTTGACTCGATTTTAAAAATTTGCCTTGTTTCTTGCACACAGTTCAAGGCCCGGGTGCCGTCCGTAAGTTGTATCGTTGGCTGGTAGGTGGACTACCTATTTATAGTGTTTCCAAACCTGCTGAGCTAATTTTTTCCAGCTAAGGCAGCGAGTTAATAATGTTCGGCGAATTAGTATCGTTCACTGAATTATTATTCCCTGTTCTTTTGAGTTGTTCCGCTGTGTATCGCTTCTTACTAGTTCTTAGGTCCTACTTGGTACTTCTTTACACTCAGATACTCATTATACGCACTCTTATTACTTCACTGTGTACACTTTTATACTTCACCCTGCACTGATCGAGGTCAGTCTGTTCACTTTGCTTCCACTGCTTTGCTTTTCTATGCAGTCGTTTCTACGGGAGGGCAGTCATCCAGCATCTCCAGTCACCCGTGATGTCAAAAAGCACACGTGCAAGCATGATGTAATAACATGATGATATCATGTCCGCCAAAACGTTTTCTTGCTCTACGTACGTTTCCTGTTGACTTTTCACTTCTGTAGACCTCTCAACACTTATTTGTATATTTTCTATGGTGTTTACACTGTAATCTTCCTTCCCATCCCTTTCCTTTCTCTTCGTTCCAGCTTTCAGCCAAGTATGTCGTCATGTCTCTATCTCCCGTGTGCCCCAGCAGTTCTTCCTCGCTGACAGTTCACATTGACAACGCTTCACGTCAGCCCAATTTACTGTTGATATGTAATGCAACTTTGACATGACCTAACCTAACCTGCCACCACTTAGGTTTTCCCCAACCAAGCCCCATGTAGTCTGACCCAGCAATCTGCATCCTCTTGGTGAAACTGACTTGCTACGGTGCAGGATTATGTTGCACTTGTCATGTAGATGCAGTCCATATTTCATATATTCTGTAATTATGTAACTATGGAGTGCTTGATTTCTTCATGGCTGATTCATTTGGCCCTGCTAATCAAGAACGAAAAACTAGTTTGTAGTCAAAATCACATGAATAAGGTGATGAAAATAACTGAGGCTGTGCCTCAAAACCTCCCTTCCGCACTTTGTAACCTTTATAGTGACTAATTGGTAATTATGAAGAATCACTCAAACCTCCACCATTACCCCCTGCTATAGGTATGGTACCCTTACTGAGGTCTCATAATTTCCCTTACTTTTCTAGTTTCACTGGAGTGTTCTACACAGTGTCCACAAAGTGATGTTATGAAACAAAAAGATATTGTTTCTGGCCACTCCAACCAACTCATATTATCTGGTAGTGGGTGGTAGAGAGAAATCACTCTTGACCCTCTCCACCTTGACCAAATGATTGCTAAATAACACATAAAGTTTGTTAATACATTTATTACCATCCCCTTAAATTGTATAAAATTCCATTGCTACACTGCTTCTTCTAAGTATATATTCAATACTTGTCATCCTGCTGACTTTCTCACTGCTTCTCCAAAGTAGGATTTCACACAGCTCCCTCACACTGATATGTTATTTATGACTGATTGCTTCCACCAAACAGTCTTAGATCTTTTTCTTTCCAGGATGCTAACCTCACCTGGTATGCAGACACGCCCCAGTTTCCACGATGCTTTGAGAGGACAGTATTGGCATGGGTTCCATGCGTCTTCCTATGGGTGCTGGCACCAGTTGAGACCCATTTCATTATCCGGAGCCATGATAGAGATGTGCCTTGGTCTTGGGTTAATGTCTCTAAATTGGTGAGTTGATGTAACCAGCAATAACCATAACAGCAAAGGAGGGGACTGGTGATACTAGGGCATGCACACACACATACAGACACACACACACACACTCACACACACACACACACACACACACACACACACACACACACACACATGAATAACTTTTTTTCTGGATCTGCTACTGTTTTATGTTTGGGTTGTCACCGATAGGCGACCGTGGTGTAACGGTTAGCACGTCCGCCCGGCAAGCGGAAGGTCCTGAGTTCGATCCCCGGGCGGTGGCAGCCTTTTCTGGTGAACCCCCTACCACCCCAATGTGGCGCAGTGAGTAGGATCCAGAGCAGCGATACACATTCCCCGGACTGGCCTTGCAGGGGGGCCTTAGGGGGAGATGTGTGGGTTCTCACCGAGAGGCGACCGTGGTGTAACAGTTAGCACGTCCTCCCGGCATGCAGAAGGTCCCAGGCTCAATCCCTGGGCGGTGCCTGCCTTTTCTGGTGAACCCCCTACCACCCCAACATGGCGCAGTGAGTAGGATCCAGAGCAGCGATACACATTCCCGGACTGGCCTTGCAGGGGGGCCTTAGGGGGAGATGTATGGGTTCTCACCGAGAGGCGACCATGTTGTAACAGTTAGCACGTCTGCCCGGCATGCAGAAGGTCCCGGGTTCAATCCCCGGGTGGTGCCTGCCTTTTCTGATGAACCCCCTACCACCCCAACATTTTGTATATTTCTGCTTGGTGAAATAATTATTTTTTTATTTATTCGCCATGTGTTCAGCGATTATAGTAGTTCAAACATAATTATTTTGCAGGCTGGGTCATTAGTGCTCCTGATGCTGCAGCTGATTGACTTTTTTCATGCCCTTTACCAATGGATGGTTGGGGAACCTGTTTATGGGGTGCATTTTGTGACTCCTGCTTTTCTCTTTGTCTCCTTGGTGAGTATTAGCCAAAATTCCCAGTTTATGAGCCAACATGAGTATCAGAGGCCTGCACAGTGATCTAAAACCTAAAATATGATTTATATCATTAAGTTGCAAAAGAAATATAAGATGCAGTAAAACTTAAGGTAAAATATTAGATAGCATAATGGCAAAAAAAAATCAAAATCACCAGATATTTTTTTGTATTATTTAGAAATAAGGCACACTTTTGAAAGACTAATAACAGTTTTTTATGTAAATAGCTCGGACACTGGCATCAGAATAAAATTGCTGTATAGTTTGGTGTAAAAGACTCTTAGATGCCTCATGCATTCTATACGTAATCTTTGCCATAATTTCCTCAAACTGAAAGATTACAGTGAATTAACTAAAAAATAATTGTAAAAACATTTTTAAGTGATATAGTTTATGTCCTAGTAATAGTGAGCATGTCAACATTACAGGGAAATTATTCGATTACTTTATCCATAAGGAATTAACACTCCTTTTTATTCAGTTTTTGCAGTTTTCACTGGTGATAGTTGAAAGAAAAAGAGGTTTCCAGAGTTCAGGCTACCTCTTCCTCTTTTGGGTGTTGGCTGTAGCGTGTTTTTTGCCAGAGTTTCTGTCTCACATCTATGCAGGTCCGCACCAGGTCAGTATATAGAATTTTCATCATTTTCATATATTATTGGGTTTATTACAATGTAGATCTTAAGTAATCTTAAATAAATTTTATATCTGTTACAAGAGCATTTGTGGAATGAGAAATTACCATAACAAATAAGTGATGTTGAAAGTAATATAGGAGTCTAAAATTTATCCAGTTGCTCTTTTCTGTAATAAGCAACAACAATTCAGTGTTTAAATCTAAAATATCTGCAAGGGGAACATCATGGAAGAGTGGGACACACTGATAGTGTCCAGATAAAAGTTAGGGCTGTAGAATCCAAACCCTTACTGCCTGGGTACTGTTATATGGCTTGCCACAACTCCAATGTGTTATAGCATAACCACCCAACTCACTGCTGCCAGTGCTGCTGATGCAGCCTTCTGCTGGGGTAGGACAGGCTCTCATGCCTGTAAAACACCTTGTCAGCATATATTTATTTTCTTTCGCATAACCTCACTAAGCAAATCAACTAGTGAGCATGACACTGTAAATTCATGTACTCGTCAGTACTTTAGGACTACTCTTTTTATGATTGAGAAATCTATGTATTTATATATAAAACACGGTGTCTTTATAAGTAAGCAATCAACAAGCTAGAATTACTGATAATAGTTAAGCTCATTCCAAGGGGGATATTTCCATATTAAACACTTGTCCTGGTAGGCTGAGTTTTGGGAAAAGGACCACATTGGCTATCATACCAGCCATCACAGCTATATATGCCTAACTGTAATTTGTATCTCTGTTAGAGAAAGCTGTCTTTTCTCTGAGAAATATATACAGTTTTTCACAGCAGTTGATTCTGTTGTGGCTTGACTTTTCACAAGTAAGATATGGAGCATCAACATCTAAAGGAAGAGGGTTTCAGTTCTCTAATAATTTAAACTAAGAAATTTTTGTTTGGCATCAGTAACAGTACAGAGATGGGCAATCTTGATGGCTTATCACTTAGTTCAAACAGCAGAAATAAAGGTAAACAGTATTTGTATATTTAACTGTCCCTCTTATCTATTTGTTCGTTTGACTGTTCATAGACTACTGGAATCTTGTACATTCAACACCTAAAATATGAAATATTTTAACACTTTTGTCTCACTGTTCTAACAAATAGAATTGAGTTAGATTGAGCTTTCCAAGTCCTAAGAGATGCTACACATTTGTCACCAGACACACTAGTCACTATGTGACAGAAAATGTTGAAACCTGTCTTAAAATAGTTTAACTATCAGGGTTAGCTTGAGTATGGGGAATGGGTTGGGTAACAACTGTTCACTTGTTTATTTAGATTATGATCAACCACTCCTGTAGAGTGGATATAGATTCCCTCACCCTTTCATTTACCTGATTGCTTTACAGGTTCTTATTATTTACCACTGAGTAATATTACAGGAGGGTGAAGGAGTGAGCTTTGGTACATTCATGGTGTTCTACCCTCTCACTGTGTTGATGCTTGTGTTCAACTGTTTTGGGGATGCTCCGCCACGCTATGTTCATTACCCACAGAGCCAGGTAATTATGATCTGCCAGTTTGGAGGAACAATTAAATTATGATTATATTAATGACTCAAATCAATATCAATAATTATATATAAGAATTCATACAAATTCATTCATATGCACAGAGTTTTAAATTGTAAGACAAAAAAGCTATTTTTTCTTATGAAGATCTTTATTGTCATTCACAAATTCTTTCTACCAGAAAAGCTGCCCTGAAACTGGTGCATCCTTCCTCAGTAAACTTACATTTTCATGGATGGACTCCCTCATTTGGAAGGGGTACAAACAGCCTTTGGAAAATTCTGATCTCTGGGATCTCTCCTATGAAAATTCTTCCAGCACAATTGTAGCAAACTGGAATAAAAACTGGAAGAAAGTCTCAGCTAAATCCTACAGGTGAGCAGATTGATCTTATTGTTTGAAAAGCTTCAGAGTAATACAGGGAGAAATATGCAAAGAAGTTTTGTGGTTGTGACAAATTAAGGATCTCTCATGACAATTCTTCCAGCACAATTGCAGTAGAGCAGAAAGAAAAATTGGAATAGAACCTTTGTCAAACTTTGTTGGGCATATATTAAAGCTTATTAATAAGGGGAATCATGAATATAAACAGCCAAGGGTTTTAGGTGTGTGAGATTAAGGTATCTTAGAGGAATCAAAAATATGATTCAGGGTAATATGAATAGAGAAACTGAGAAAAGAAGCTTTATAAAAATGATGCTGGAGGAAAGAATGTGAATGCTGATTAAGCAGTAAAGAAACTTGGTGAAGAGGGAAACTGTTTTAGTGAAACCACATATGTGTTTGATAAAAATTATAAGACCTTTTTTTCTGCAAGACATATTGAAATAGTGAAGAGATTAGAGAGTATTTATTGATACTGTATGATAATTTTTATTAAACATTATATTTTATTACCTCTCATGCTCTCAAGAAAATTTTGGGACAACTTTGGGTAAGTCTAATCTATTCTGTGGTAAAATGCTATATAATACAATATGCTGGTGATATATATTTGTTATTTACCCTGTCTATTTCCAAGGCATGTAAGGCGGCATCCAAGAAAGAAAATATATATATATATATATATATATATATATATATATATATATATATATATATATATATATATATATATATATATATATATATATATATATACATACAGTTGTCCCTCAAATAGTACGGGGGTTAGGGACCCAGGACTATTCGAAAATCCGTATAAAATTAGTGCCCCTCTTAGAAACACTCCCTGGGCTGTGTTTGAGAGAGGGAATCGGGACTCTCGGAACGTCCCGAGTGCTCTCGGATGTGTGATGCGGCACCACGGGTTGCCAACTTGGCATGTCCGCTGGCTTCCGGCTTTGAGAGGTGGAGTGCCTTCGTGCTGTGATGACGTCATCAGCAAACATGGCGGCGCAAACAAACACATATACATAAGAACATAAGAACGTAGAAGTCTGCAAGAGGCCAGTAGGCCTGTACAAGGCAGCTCCTTAAGTAAGCTCCGTAAGTGTTTCCATTGCATTCAACCTCTCTGTGCCACCATAACCACTGCAGCTTCCTTTTTATCTTCTGTTGTAAGGAATTCGTCAGCCTGGACAGCTAGTAATCCATATTAAACGTCGCCAGGAAGATCAGCGTACGCCATTTTGCTGCGAGTGAGACACCGTTACCATAACAACGACGAGGCTTAGTAAAAGGACGGCCTTTATTTCCACTCTTGCAGCACTTGGAGCACTGGCAGTTACTGCGGCAAGAATTTCTTTTACACTATGATTTTCAGGGTGTTGGCCCTGAGGGAGTAGGCCGTTTCAAAGGCTGTAGTTGGGACCGAAAGGGACAACTACCTCCCGAACCAAGACCAAGACCAAGATGATAGATACAGCGAACACTGCTCTCATTCACGTGGTATGCTCTTCCTACGGCAACGTAACTCATCCCAAAACGTAACTTCTCTGAAATCTGAATTCTTCTGCAAGGTGAACACCTATCTTGAATGCTTTGGGGTGCTTTCAGGAGGTGTTTTGGTAGAACAGTGTTGCCACTCACGCCATTGCCACTTGGTGCGATGAGTGGAAAATTTAAAAATCCTAAAAAAAATTCTTCCATAACAATCCGTATAAAACCGAAACCGTTCTATTGGAAACCGTACTATTTGAGGGCGACTGTATATATATATATATATATATATATATATATATATATATATATATATATATATATATATATATATATATATATATATATATATATATATATATATATAACTTTCTCTGTTGCGCTAGACATATCGAAAGCCTTCGATAAAGTCTGGCACCAGTCTTTGCCTTCTAAACTGCCCTCTTTTGGATTCTATCCCTCTGTCTGTTCCTTTATCTCCAGTTTCCCTTCCGGCCGTTCTATCTCTGCGGTGGTAGACAGTCACTGTTCTTCCCCTAAACCTATCAACAGTGGCATTCCACAGGGCTCTGTCCTATCACCCACTCTCTTCCTGTTATTCATCAATGATCTTCTTTGCATAACAAACTGTCCTGTCCACTCATACGCTGACGACTCCACTCTGCATTATTCAACTTCTTTCAATAGAAGGCCATCCCAACAGGAAGTACACGACTCCAGACTGGAGGCTGCAGAACGCTTAACCTCAGACCTTGCTATCATTTCCGATTGGGGCAGAAGGAACTTTGTTTCCTTCAATGCCTCAAAAACCCAATTTCTCCACCTATCAACTCGACATAATCTTCCAAACACCTATCCCCTATTCTTCGACTACACTCAGCTGTCACCATCTTCAACACTAAACATCCTCGGTCTATCCTTAACTCAAAATCTCAACTGGAAACTTCACATCTCCTCTCTCGCTAAATCAGTTTCCTCGAGGTTGGGCGTTCTGTATCGTCTCTGCCAGTTCTTCTCCCCCGTGCAGTTGCTATCTATATACAGGGGCCTTGTCCGTCCTCGTATGGAGTATGCATTTCACGTGTAGGGGGGCTCCACTCACACAGCTCTTCTGGACAGAGTGGAGTCTAAGGCTCTTCGTCTCATCAGCTCTCCTCCTCCTACTGATAGTCTTCTACCTCTTAAATTCCGCCGCGATGTTGCCTCTCTTTCTATCTTCTATCGATATTTCCACGCTGACTGCTCTTCTGAACTTGCTAACTGCATGCCTCCCCCCCTCCCACGGCCCTGCTGCACACGACTTTCTACTCATGCTCATCCCTATGCTGTCCAAATCCCTTATGCAAGAGTTAACCAGCATCTTCACTCTTTCATCCCTCACGCTGGTAAACTCTGGAACAATCTTCCTTCATCTGTATTTCCTCCTGCCTATGACTTGAACTCTTTCAAGAGGAGGGTATCAGGACGCCTCTCCTCCCGAAGTTGACCTTTCTTTCGGCCACCTCTTTTGATTCTTTCTTTTTTGGGGGGAGCAGCGAGTGGTGGGCATTTTTTTATTATTGTTTCCTTTTTTTGTGCCCTTGAGCTGTCTCCTTTGTTGTAAAAAAAAAATATATATATATATATATATATATATATATATATATATATATATATACATATATATATATATATATATATATATATATATATATAATATGGAATGGAGGCATACATTCCTCGTTCTTTCTCTACTCCTCACGCAAAAAAGCCTTGGTTTAATCACGCTTGTTCTCGTGCTTTCAATGATAGAGAGGTAGCTCACAAAAGATACCAGAGCCTTCAAACTAATGCTAATTTTGAACTTTACATTTCTGCCCGAAATCGTGCCAAATCTATTCTCCGACTAACCAAAAATTCTTTCATTAATAGAAAATGTCAAAACCTTGCTTTCTCTAACTCTTCCCGTGACTTCTGGCATCTAGCCAAAAACATCTCCTCCAACTTCACTTCTTCATCTTTCCCTCCACTCTTCAGTTCTGACGGCAACACTGCCGTCTCATCTATCTCTAAGGCTGAACTCTTCTCTCAAACTTTTCTAAAAACTCCCCGCGGGACGACTCGGGGCATCTTCCTCCTACTCCACCCCCCTCGGACTCCTTTATGCCTGTTATAAAGATTCTTCACAATGAGGTTTTCTATGCCCTCTCTGGCCTCAATCCTCAGAAGGCTTATGGACCTGATGGAGTGCCTCCTATTGTCCTTAACAACTGTGCCGCCGTGCGGTCACACTTCCTGGTCAAAATCTTTCTCCTCTGCCTTTAAACATCTACCTTTCATTCTTGCTTTAATTATGCCTTCATACAGCCTGTACCTAAGAAGGGTGACCGCCCAATCCCTCAAACTACCGTCCTATTGCTTTACTTTCTTGTCTATCTAAAGCTTTTGAATCAATCCTTAACCGGAAGATTCAAAAGCACCTTTCCACTTCTGACCTTCTATCTGATCACCAGTATGGGTTCCATGAGGCGTTCTACTGGTGATCTCCTAGCCTTCTTAACTGACTCTTGGTCATCCTCTCTTAGCCGTTTCGGTGAAACTTTTGCTATTGCGCTGGACATATCAAAAGCTTTTGATAGGGTCTGGCACAAATCTTTGCTTTCTAAACTACCCTCCTACGGTTTCTATCCTTCTCTCTGTACCTTTATCTCCAGTTTCCTTTCTGACCGTTCTATTTCTGCCGTGGTAGACGGTCACTGTTCTTCCCTAAATCTATTAACAGTGGTGTCCCACAGGGTTCTGTCCTATCTCCCACTCTTTTTCTGTTGTTCATTGATGATCTTCTTTCCAAAACGAACTGTCCTATCCATTCCTACGCCGATGATTCCACTCTGCATTATTCAACTTCTTTTAATAGAAGACCCACCTTTCAGGAACTTAACGACTCAAGGCTGGAGGCTGCAGAACGCTTAGCCTCAGACCTTACTATTATTTCCGATTGGGGCAAGAAGAACCTGGTGTCCTTCAACGCCTCAAAAACACAGTTTCTCCACCTATCCACTCGACACAATCTTCCAAACAACTATCCCCTATTCTTTGACAACACCCAGCTATCACCTTCCTCAACACTAAACATCCTCGGTCTATCCTTAACTCAAAATCTCAACTGGAAACTTCATATCTCATCTCTTACTAAATCAGCTTCCTCGAGGCTGGGCGTTCTGTACCTTCTCCGCCAGTTCTTCTCCCCTGCACAGTTGCTGTCCATATACAGGGGCCTTGTCCGCCCTCGTATGGAGTATGCATCTCATGTGTGGGGGGGCTCCACTCACACAGCTCTTCTGGACAGAGTCGAGGCAAAGGCTCTTCGTCTCATCAGCTCTCCTCCTCATACTGATAGTCTTCTACCTCTTAAATTCCGCCGCAATGATGCCTCTCTTTCTATCTTCTATCGATATTTCCACGCTGACTGCTCTTCTGAACTTGCTAACTGCATGCCTCCCCCACTCCCTTGGCCCCGCTGCACTCGACTTTCTACTCATGCTCATCCCTATACTGTCCAAACCCCTTATGCAAGAGTTAACCAGCATCTTCACTCTTTCATCCCTCACGCTGGTAAACTCTGGAACAATCTTCCTTCATCTGTATTTCCTCCTGCCTACGACTTGAACTCTTTCAAGAGGGTATCAGGACACCTCCTCCTGAAACTGACCTATCTTTCGGCCACCTCTTTGGATTCTTTTTAGGAGCAGCGAGTAGCGGGCTTTTTTATTAATGTTTACTTTTGTGCCCTTGAGCTGTCTCCTTTATATATATATATATATATATATATATATATATATATATATATATATATATATATATATATATATATATATATATATATATATATATATATATATATATATATATATATATATATATATATATATATATATATATATATATATATATATATATATATATATATATATATATATATATATATATATATATATATATATATATATATATATATATATATATATATATATATATATATATATACACACACACACACACACACACACACACCATATTTCCCACCATATAAGACACTTTTTTTTTTTCAAAAAAAGATTGAAAAAATCACCCTGCGTCTTATACGCCGATGGTTATGTTTTGGTAGGCCTAGGGGTTATTGTTACTGGTACGAAACCAACACCCAAAGCACCTCCGTTTGACACAATAGTTCCCAGATGTCCACAGAATGAAAAATACCATATTTTGTGGCATGTAATGGTCACCTTTTTTCACTCAGAAAATGCCAAAAAATTACCCCTGCGCGGTATAAGGCGAAGGGACAAATACTGATTGATTTAAATACTGAATAGTGTGATGCAATGGCAAAGGAAAGTGTGAATAAGCAGAAGAGAGGAGGAGGACATGACCATACAGGTCACAAGAAGAAGGCGCGCCACACATGGGAGCCGAGGCACGGCGTGAACATGAAACACAACACACAACACCCCTGGGGCGCACCAGTCACCAGTGTGCCGGGCACCTTAGCAGTAATGGTTAAAGCGGCTATTACACGGGAACAATATTGGTGGAGCAGGGTGCTGCCTGACATAACTGTTAGGCAATCGTGATGCAGACTTGGGTTGATTAGTCTGGAGGTATTTCTTTTGTGCAGCAGCCCGGTCAGCTGACGTTTTCTGTGATACATGTTCGAAAGAACAGATATCCATGAATGATTAAAATGTTTATTGTAAATGCATTTTTGTTTCTCATTGTAAAAATAACTGTATTAAAACCTAATATGATTGAAAAAAATAATCATCTATTTCTACTTGAAAGTAGGTATACGGTCCCTGCCTCTGGTCAGGCCCCTGTTCAGCATGAGCTGGGTTTGGTTGGAATTTCCCTATGACCCAAACTCATGCATACATCTCAGGAATATGTATCTGGAAGTTACTCGTTACATCTTCCTATTGTGCGCTTCTTGAAGTATAATATCTGTTTGTACATATGCTATCCCATATCTGGGAGCAATAACCTCAAGAGATGATAATATGGCTGATACTCCATGTTTGATGGAACCATCAAGGCTGGCAGTAGGGGAAGAACGGAGGGGAAGGCAGGCATCACAAGAACAGTTGGTCACATTTGAAGTGGTGGCACTCATTTAAGATGGGAATGTCATTTTTGCCTTACTTTGAATTATAAATCACATACTATGAATCTCAACTTGCAGATATGAAAGCTTGAATATAATGTAAGACCCTCTTGCATATTAGATGATTCACATACTACTCACATTTTGCTAAATCAAACATCTTAAAGAAAAATTAGAATACATTTAATTTTACTGACTAATGTATGGACAATATATTTTGTTATAACTCTTACTCACATATAATCTTTATATGAGTATTCTTTGTCATTACCATTTGACTGGGAACTTTGTATTAACTGAAGCAGTTTTTGGTGTGAGGATAATCAGTTGTATTAATATGGATGGTATCAGTAGCAGACAGATGATTTATGTCACATCTTGATGTTTATGTTCCCTTTAAATTCATATTCAAGATATGAGGATCAATGATCATGACAGTGATTACATTGCACTCAACAGGAAAGGTGAATCCCAAACCTACGCCACCTTCAGTGATGCAGATCATGTGGAGCTCTCTGGCCAGGCAGGCAACAAAGAGCATTACCTCTCCATTCTTCCCACCATGGTGAAAGTGTTTTCATCACCATTCCTTTTTGGAGCCTTGCTCAAGTTTCTTTATGATGTTCTACAGTTCATTAGTCCTCAGATTCTCAGGTTAGTCTCCAATATTTTTTTATAAATGTGTTGTTATAATCTGATTTTGTTTGATTTGTTCAATACTGAACTTAAAAGGAGAAAGAAGAACAATAGAAATCAGTAGTTATTATCTTGCTGTCCCAGCATCCTGTACTGGACCTTATTGCTGTCACATACATAATTACTAAATTGGATCTCCATAAGCAAAGTCTATATCAATTTTCTTGTTTGAATCTATCAGTTATTGCCATGATATTAAAAACAATAGGCGCACCTGACAATCACCAAATGGGGGGGGTACAAACTTGGCAGAGGGACTTTTTTGGCAGCCATAGCCGGTAACGGGCTAAAGAGTAGCCTATCCAGATATTTTGTTTTTATTTATTAATGATCCACGAGACATCCTAGAGTTAAAGTATGTGCTTATATTTGTATTCATTCATACACACACTGGTAATATTTCTGTGGTGTCTGATTCACTTATTAGAGTGAAATTCTATTGTGAAAAACAGTCACATATTCATGTCACTAGTAAAAATGAAACTAGTAATGAAAGTTTTGCCACCATGAAATATACACAAATAGATAAATATGAAAGCTCACTTAGTCACAATAAGTGACATCACCTGCTTTGCGCAGTAAAAATATGCTATTTGTGGTATTTGACACCCGCAAAATGGCGTGGGAGCAGCCTCGATCTTCGGGGCTACAGCCTCAACTTTGCCAGATTGTCATACTCAGCCGATTATATTTCCCGACTTCCTACCCCTAAACTGTCTTCTGGGCTCCAATAACGAAACTAATTTGTAGTTATCGTTAAAAGAGTTAGATCCTGATGTTTCTTGGCAATAGTTAGGCGTCAGAAACCGGTAAATACTGTGCTCTGAATACGATGACCTGGCAATCTTGGCTATACGTATTTTCATATTTTGTTCTGTTGTTTATTCAGTGCTCTGTTCAAGAAAAAGAATACCCATAATTTTAGTTAGGTTTTGGTTATAAGGATTCTTTACGAAATACAATTATAACATTACCTTCTACTAGTTAGGAAACGTACTAAATCCTGGATCGGCTACAGTGATGTTAGGTGCGCCTATTGTAATAATTTATTCATTGTGGTCATTACAACACATGTTTCAGTGCACTCATCACCTATACGGAGAGCACTGAGGAGGAAATGCCTGCCTGGCATGGTATTTTCTATGCTGTGTTGATGTGGGGGTGTGCACAGGGTCAGTCTCTCTTGCTTGCCCAGTATTTTGCCCGCATGATGGTAATGGGCATGCAGGTCCGTACTGGAATTATTTCAGCAGTTTACCGTAAGGTTAGTATGAAGCCTGAGTTCCCAGTACCAATGGAATTGCTCTTTGGGACCACATTTCAACATTTCTATTGTTCTCACATTTGAATACCATTGCATGAAACCTAATTTTTATTTATTTATTTATTTATTTTTTTTTTTTTTTTACTCACCTATAACTATATAATAAAAAATACTGTACATGATTACCATGCACTAGTTTTCATCACTCATCAGTGGCATTTGATGCTTTATTTTATTTTATTTATTTATTTATTTATTTATTTATTTTATTTTATTTTTTTATTTTATTTATTTATTTATTTATTTATTTATTTATTTATTTTTTTTTGTATGGCATCTAAATGGGATTTCATGTCCTGTCCTCTGTGAGGACATAATTTGGACGTGAGCAACACTGATGAAATATTGGTACTTTCACCATTGGAAAAAATACACCTCTCCCATCCATCAGCTTTCCATCAAAGATCTGCAATTCTAGTTTTCCCTTCACAATATTCATGCTTCCTTCTGTGTTCCTGTAATCTTATCATACTAGCATTTGTTCTTTATCCAACGTTTTCAGTAATCAAGTTTTCAAGCTATTCCTATCTGCCAGGTGTGTCATCTTTACTGGTGATCATGTCTCCATTTTACTGCTAACATACTTATATTGAGCCATATTCATATATACCTATTAATTATATCCTTGAAAAAGCATTTATTTATGTGCAGGCAATGAAAATATCCAGCTCGGCCAAGAAGGAATCAACTGTAGGCGAAATAGTGAATCTGATGTCTGTGGATGCCCAGCGCTTCATGGACATCACCACTTACATCAACATGATTTGGTCAGCTCCTTTGCAGATCATATTGGCCATCTATTTCCTCTGGGATCTCCTTGGTGAGCTTTCTCTGGTTATGTTCCTCATTAGTGGCCAATAACTCAGTGGTATGAACCCAAAGAAAGGGCATAAGTAGCTAGTCATTTACATAGTAAGAAAGAGGCTGTGAATGGTAAATGAAGTGTGTGAATAAGACGGAAGGTGGTTTTTGAGGCGGGATGGGAAGCTACTGAGCCGTTCCTCCTCCCTCCTCAACGCCGCCACCATCCCCACCTCTTGAGGCAAGATGTAAACACATGCTAGATAGGAATTAGGCCACTTAGAAAGCAGCAAGAAGCAGCTATACAACATGACATTATGTACGTATGGCGAGGACTGAGGTATAGAAGACTGGGGAGAGGCAGTGTGACGGGAGAGTGGACAACAATGACGTCACATACTTGTGCAAGGTGGCAGCTGATTTGAACCAAACACCTGGGATTTTTTTGTAAGATACAAGTATAGTTAGAGGTCCAAAAGTGTCACTAGATGCAAATTTGCAAGATGTTAACTTGTTGGATGTGAGTTCTCATTGCACTCATCTTCTCGAGATATTTTACACAATCTTCTTTCAAAATTCTCTTGCACAATTTTGCTACCACTGGTCTGTGATTCAAAGCTCTTGTATGTGTATATTTGTCTGTCTCTGCATGCATGTGTGAATGCTTTTATGTACATCTAATTTTTATTTTTATTTATTTATTTATTTATTTTCCCATACTGCAGGGCCTTCGGTTCTTGCTGGACTAGCAGTGATGGTGTTGCTGATCCCCATCAATGGATTCATTGCCAACAAGACAAAGAAACTTCAGATGAAGCAAATGAAATTGAAGGATGAGCGTGTGAAGCTCATGAATGAAATTCTCAATGGCATAAAGGTGCAGCATAATGTTTAAATCAAGATTGTGTTGCTAAAGGGAAAAATTTATGAATGACTCTGACTCAAGAAGTTTTTATGTGTACCACGGGACCCCATAAGTGTAGCCCATGTCCTGTATATCATGACTAGTTGAATGCCTCTAGTGAGAAAAAAAAATTCAAAGCCAAGTACAAAATTTTACCAAAAAGAAAGAACTCAAGTTAAAAGTCAATGTTGCAAGTTTACAACATGGAATTATTTTGCTGACTGACTAACTCCTCATCTCCAATAAGTGTCCACAAAAAAATTTCATTGCTTATAAACTTAGTGTTTGCTTTCTGTTTGAAGGTCCTGAAACTGTATGCCTGGGAACCATCCTTTGAGGATCAGGTGTTGGGAGTCCGCAGTAAGGAGGTGAAGGTCCTTAAAGAGGCAGCCTACTTCAATGCTGCCACCAACTTCCTCTGGAACTGTGCCCCATTTATGGTGAGAAGCTCTTGTCACATAGTTGGCACAAACATTGTGAAATAGACATGGTCATTTATTATTCATTACCACAAAATATTTCAAATGTTTTATGCTATAATGAGCTAAGTTTTTGCAAGAGTAAAGTCTTGGGGTTTAGTTTCAGATCCAGACTGGATCTATCCCAGGATCAAAAACCATTTCATTGCTGCTTAACATCTACATAGATAAGTTAATGTAGGAGACAAAGACCAAGGTTGTAGAAAGAGTTGTTTGGCCTAGACTTGGACTGTTGGGGCCTATAACAAGTGAAAGATTTACCATGGCTCATAATGTTGAAAAGCTGAATTGTAAAATGGTGAAATTGGTCAGATTCAGCACCATTAGGTTCCTTACTTATGGAGAAAGAATAGGTGAGAGATAGCAAAGGAGACAGATGTGAGCAATGGCATATAAGGTGAGGATAAGATGTCCCATTGAATTGACAGTGTAAAATGATGGGATCTTCATTTAATAAGTGGGAAAGTGAAAGGACTATATTATGCAGTGATAGAGGCACTGGTAGATGGTATAGAGGTGCAAGTAAGTTTTTTGGGACTTTAAAAGGATGGCCCAGAGAGGCAAAGCAGACAAGTATGCATGTTTTATAATGTTGGTTAGGGTAATCAGTTCTAATAATGTCTTCCCTCTCCTCAGGTATCCATTGCCACCTTTGCTGTGTACGTCAGCATTTCTCCTGATAACATACTGGATGCAAAGACAGCCTTTGTCTCCCTCTCCCTATTCAACCTTTTGCGTTTCCCGCTAGCAATGCTTCCCATGCTCATCACTAATATAGTACAGGTACAGTTCATTAAGTATATGACTAGAAATTACATGTTTGTGTTATATTGTTAGCAATTGTCATTACCAACATACTCTAACACTAAAGAGCTATGTCAAAAAAGTCTTGGATAAAAAAATATTTGGTGTTTAATAACATATAAATAATAACATATAAATGATAGTATGATTTAAATTATATACATATAGGCTATTTACTATTTTCAGGCACAAGTTTCCCTGAAAAGGATCAATAAATTCATGAATGCTGATGAACTGGATCCAAATTACATTTCTCAGGAAAACACACCCAGTGAGTGTTTAGGAATTCTTTCTTGCCCTATTACTATAGATACTTTGATATACCTCTGGCATTTTGCTTCATATAACCTTGGAAGTAACAGATGTTGGTGTGGCTCTTAAATGCCTTGCATTCAATAACAAATTTGTTCCATATGTATGATGACTTTCAGAGCATCCAGTGGTAATAGAGAATGGAACTTTTGCTTGGGGTCACGGAGAGGAAGATGGAAAGCCTGTGCTGAAAGATCTGAATCTGACGGTTGAGAAAGGCTCCCTGGTGGCTGTAGTGGGCACTGTAGGGGCTGGTAAATCCTCCCTCTGCTCAGCCATTTTGGGTGAGATGGAGAAGCAGAGTGGGAGAGTCAGTCTTAAGGTGAGAAGGGGAAGTTTTTATTTATTTATTTATCATTATTATTTTTATTATTATTATTTTTTTTTTTTTCTTTTGTGTGTGTGTGTGTGTTTACCTAGTTGTGATTTACAGGCAGCAAGGTACACTCATAGGGGTGGTTGGTTGGTAACCAAAATACCACGCAACTGCCCTGTTACCATTGTCTTTTACATAGTCTACAGCAAGTAGCTTAAATTTAGTATTGTAGCAATGCCTTCATAGCTTTTCTGCTGTGAGTTTGAACTCATTTGACAACTGAGGTGCCTGGAGCTCAAGGGGCGAACATGTCAACATGGCGGATTTTGAGTTTTCGTCAGTTTCTGCTAGATGGAAGCACTGTGCAACCCTCTGTGAATGTGAAAATGGGAAATCAGTCTCTATGGCCCAGTAGAAGGGTGGTGAGGGCAGCGTGTTTTTGCCTATCTGTAGAGTGTATGAAGTGTGCTCTAAGGACGAAGAGCACTAGTAAAACACTCATAAAACACCTAAATAGGGAATTTTTTTTTTTGAAATTTAAACTTAAATGTTAGTTACATCATGTTCTTAAATTTTCTGAGTTTGGATCAAATCGGATAATAAACATCCATTATAAAAAACACCCTTTCGTGTTTGTTTGTGTTTTTTAATAATTAACACAATTTCTCACAAACACTGATTCCATCAAATTTTTCTAGCTGAAAACATTCTATTGATGTATGATGATATTGCTATGTGTGTTTTTCATTATGTTTTTGCTATGCTTGACTTTGAAGGCCTGTAGCTCAAAACTAGGTAATTGGCTTGTTCACCCCTTGAGTACTAGACGCTTCAATTCACAGGAGTACACTAACATAATCCTACTCTATCTTCAACCAGATCAAAATGAGCACATTACTGTTTTTGAATCTCCACCCTACACTCAGGAAGTGGGGAGTGCCAGTAGTGCTGTGTACCATAGAAAGTGCCATTATTTTTCCTTTCTGCATATAGGGTAAGGTGGCCTATGTGTCCCAGCAAGCATGGATTCAAAATACCACCCTAGAGAACAACATACTCTTCAACCAACCCAAGGTGGAGGATCGTTACAGGGCATGTCTGCAAGCATGTGCCCTACAGAGTGACCTTGCCATCCTTCCAGGGGGTGACCAAACAGAGATTGGGGAGAAGGTGAAGGGTTATTGATGTTTTTTCCTTGTCTAGTCTTTTATGACAAATAAAAATAGTTTGCTATAGGTATCCTGTTTTGTTACATTCTTATTTAACAATGGATGATTCAAGCCTTCTCTGATGTGTTTCAGGGAATCAACTTGAGTGGTGGGCAGAAGCAGAGAGTCAGTTTGGCACGAGCCGTCTATTCTGATGCAGACATTTATCTGCTGGATGATCCCTTGAGTGCTGTTGACTCTCATGTTGGGAAACACATCTTTGACCAGGTCATAGGGCCTAAAGGGATGCTAAAAAATAAGGTGAGTGATAATGGTTAATTAATCTATACCTTAATTTATCTATATCTCAGATGCCCTGTTCCCTCACATGTAAAAGTTCCCTGCAAATGTAAAAGTTAGATTACCAAACTATTTATATTAACCCCTTCTTTTCCCATACCCCAAGACACGCCTCCTGGTCACTCATGGATTAACATACCTTCCAAAGATGGACAGGATTGTGGTACTGAAAGATAAAAAGATAAGTGAGCAAGGCACATACAAAGAGCTTCTTCAAAAGAAGGGACCTTTCCAGGAGTTTCTTCTCCAGTATCTCACTTCATATTCAGAGGACCTTGAGGATCTGGCCGGTGGGTACCTTTTATCATTGTTGCTGCTGTGTTGTTTCATGTGTTTTATAAGAACTTTTGCATGTTACCTTTATGCTTGCTTTTTTGTACACTCACTTAAATTTCACATTTAAAAGATTCCATAAAATCAGTGATAGTACCTGATACATGCCAGTGATAGGTACTACTTGCTTACATGCAAGTTGGTGCTAGTATACATAACTTCCTCCCAACGTGATGCTGTCATATCCTACATAGGACAACAAGGTAATTACAAAATCACAGTGGTGCCTAAACTAGCAAAGCATTTTTCCCCATTCACCCTGTAGAGTTTGAAGATATCAAGATTCAGCTCGAGAGTTCTCTTGGGCAAGAGGTTGTGCAGCAGTTGGGGCGTCAGAGGTTGGCAAGTGAGAGTGAGAGTGTTGCAGAATCAGAGAGCAGGTGGGTCCTGGTCATAGGTAATTTAAATATATATATACACACACACACACACACACACACACACACACACACATATCAAACATCAAATCTTTCTTCTCAGCCTACGACTTTAACAAGTCCAAAATGACAAAAATCCTTCTTGAATTCAGATCGTGATAAATTTTCATTCAAAATAGTCAAAACAGCATGAGATTTATATGGTTTTGCAGCACTCCAGTCTGAATCATACTGAATAAGAACAAAATTAGTGAATTTTAATACAATTAGCTCTTAGAACCAAAAAATTATCTGATATAAGCTGTATACATGTGGTATCTTTATAAGCAAATCAGCCTGAATTATGCATTGCCTTTAACATGAATGCATTATTGAATAAATACATGAAATATATTCTAAAAACTACTACATCTGATTTGCTCAAAAAGTATAAGTCCAGTTTGTCTTTTAGGTAGATTATTTTTATATACACAAAGAGGTAACAGCAGACAAATGAAGAAATGTCAAATGAATGACTTGAAACTTTTATTGCAGCAAAGGATTAGTGCATTATCGAAATAGCCACAGGATCAGCGAGTCATCAGTTGAGAAAGAATCAAAGAGCCAACCACCACAGAAGAAAGTGGAAAAGATCATCGAAGCAGAGAAGACAGAGACAGGCAGGGTAAGAAAACTTGTGGATTTTGCTTGTCCTATATCAATGGCTTCACAGCTATTCAAAATGGCCACTACCATAGCATTTAATCATGTAAGCCTTATTCCTTATATTTTATCTTATGTCTTTTTTTTCTGTGCAGTAGAACTGCTTAGCCTATATGATCCAGGAGGTTAAATATTTGGACTACCTATTCCCCTTCCAGCTAATTGATCTATCATAAAAAAGGATCCGGAAGCTTTAGATTTTGAGCCATTTTCTTTGGTCTTGTTAGAAGCCTTGTATGAAAATGCAGCTATGTGGCATAGTGAATGTTGGAGTTAATACTAAGTAAATGCATAAAAGAGAATTTCTATGGTCAAGGTATCAGCTTTCTGAATATTGATCAAAGGTCCCACATCAAATGCGTGTATATATTTAATTTTGCCTTAATATTATGCTGAGTCGCCCAGTCCAATGGTCTCTCTGCAGTTACCTGACTGTAAATGTTGTCTTGTATCATGGAGCTCTAATAAACCTCCTACCATACATTTTTGGGAACAATACCTGATCATAAAACTCATTTGGCCATTAATTTATATTTTTAGGTTCAGTCTGCAGTGTACAAGTACTACATCCAATCCATTGGGGTCTTGCTGCTTCTGTTGACCCTGAGTTGCTATGTAGTGGCCCAGAGCTGCATTGTGGGATCCAGTGTGTGGCTGTCCATTTGGTCTGAAGACACTGATAGAAACAGCACCAACACAGACATGTACCTTGGGGTTTATGGTGCCATGGGTGTTGGCCAAGGTAAGTGTGCTGCTGTTTTGAGGGCTAGATGCTATGTGCAGTTGTGGACAAAAATATTGATTCACCAAACATGGGTATTAGAAAGCCATAGGGACTGAATAGTGTGTAGGATTTTTTTTTCCCAGTAAAGGAGGATGCTCAAAGGTACAGGGAAATCTTCTCCAGGTTTCTCCATGTACCCATTTATTGACCTGTCTAAAAAGGAGGAGTAACAGCTGGGTTAGCTATGCTCTGACTGCCCATACTGGGATTCAAACCCAGGCCTGTAGCTAGGCATGGTAACCATTATACATAGAAGCTTTTGCAATACAGGAGTGAAAATGTGCATCCTTGCTCCTGGGCCCGTACTTATAAAGAAATTTATGTGAGACGTAAACTGAAACATATCCGAATATTAACAATGACGAGACATAACCCCCCTCCTTATGTTTCACCCCCTCAACATAACCAGCTCGACATAAGCGAGTATTAGTACAAGGGATACCAACTCAAAATAAAGTGTTGGAATTTGGTATAATTTTGATGTTAAAAGCATATTGACGTATTGGAAATATGTATAAAATAAAGAAAAGTATTTTCGGGTATTGTTGACGATGCATAGACCAACATCACATGGAATAATGATAAAATTAAGGACGTAGCCCCTCAAACATGTTAACAAACATTCCCGAGAGCTTCAAGCTAGCAGTCAGTAGCCATGGACAGCCAGCCACGACCTCTAGAGCCCCTCAGCAGCCAGCGAGGTCAGCAGCAACAGCAGCTACACCAGCAGCAGCAGCTACACCAGGAGCAGCAGCAGGAGGGACCACAGCCTCACCCCCAGCCACATCAGCAGCAGCAGCAGCAAGAACAGCTGCCGCAAGGGCGTACACAGTCTCCCGGGTGACCCTGCTGACGGTCTGTTGTGAAGGCCCCAAGTTGTTGCTGCTACACTGCTGCATTTTGCCCGTAGCAAGACACCTCAGTGTTATGAGGACCTTCATCTCAGGGGAGAGGGCTTGGTTCCTGTTTGTAGGAGCAGTCAAGGCCTCACGCACCAAATCGGTCACGAAGAGTATCCCTGCACGGTCCAGGCGGTACCTCTTGATCAATTCCGGGTCCGGAAGTTCATCAAGGACGTCTCTTCGTGCCCGAAAAGTCCTCAGCTGCCGCGGACGCGCACCCACTACCTCCGCCATCTTGACTGTTATGCCTCGCTTAGGTCGACATAAGGATTGCAATGTTACCTCCACCCCGCGCGTAGCTGGCGAGTCAGTTTATGTTCCGCTTAGTTGAAACCTAAGGGTTATGGTTCCCTTATGTCTCGGTGTCCGCCATTTTCTTGATTTATGCCTCACATAAGCAAAACATACTCTTTATAAGTACGGGCCCTGAAACACAGACAGTTTGAATTGAGAATATGTTTGAATAAATGACAATGTGGAAAGTAAGAGAAAGGATCCTCAGTGGAACAAATACAAAAGACATGGAAGTGACCAAGTCTTTGCCATTCACAAGAATTTTCAGAGTAACTACACTAGGAAATAAGATTTGAAAAGGAGATCATATTCAGTATAAATGACCAACCTAAATTATTGTGCAGTTACATAAAAAGGAAAACTGAAAATTAAAGAGTACCAAAGCATTTTGCCCGACTACAACTGCATGTTTTGAATGCTCATGTGTATCCAATCTTACTATTTGAGTGGTTCAGCTGTGGAGTTTTGGCCACTCATATATCTGGATTGCAAAGAGACAAAACATGGAAAGTATTTGTTTCGTAGTCTTAACTTTTTAAGCATAGGTATTGATCTGTTATACATGAAAAACCTGGGTCAACTCTTACTTACAGCACAAGGGAAATTACAGATTTATTTGTTTAAAGCTAGGGCTCCAGTTTTATGTGGTCAACCTTTTAATTAGTTTTTTTATTTTTTTTTTTATTAGTTTATATGGTACATTATTGCTATTGGATATCCTCAGTGGCAGTACAGCTCTGACTTTAAGTTCACTAACAAAACTCATACATGTCTGTTCCTGTCTGTTGTGGCCATGTCTCCAACAGTCAGGCACACTGTCAAGTGGCTACATGAAAATGTGACCATGATGTGATAGGTTGACACAGCAGCAAGTGAGCTGCATTGTGTAATTTTGCAGTTTTGAGTTCAGTTCACCTTCAACATTGCCATGTTAAAAGGCAGTGCCAGTGACTGCAATCTGATGTGGTTTCTGGGGATAGCCTTTGCAATGGCCCAGCAATGTACTCCATCACTTATTGTTATGGAAAGTAAAGACATTTTTGTTGTGCCAGGATAGCGGGCCCATTGAGGAGCTGTGGGTCTCTACTCAGACACTCAGACAGATTAGAGTGAGGTCTAGGAGTCTCAGAGCCCATGGCCTACTACTTTATCCTTAAGTCAAGGGATAAGAGGAATGGCAACCTTCATATTCATTTAATTATTTTTGTACGCCTTGATCATCATCTGATTAAGTCATGGTATACTTTTTTTAGGAAGCTCATTGCTTAAGCTACAACATTTAAAAAATTCAGCTCTAGGTCTGTTTTTAACAGTTTTAGATATGAGCCCCCTAAAAAAATTAGAGTTCAATTCATATAATAAAAGTTAATTGTTAGTATTAGCTTCTACTATTGCATCTGTGGTGCAGTGGTTAGCATGCCTAGCTATGAATCTGCAAGTCTAGCTTCAAATCCCAATCCATCCACCCAATTATTCATCCTCCCTGTTGGAATGGTTCATAAATGGGTACCTGGGGAAACCGGGGGAAGTTAAACTGTGGTAATCTAGATGTTGCATTGGCCTCGAGTTCCAGGGTACTGAGTTCTCACTAATCACAGGCTCAAGGGCTAATTTTATGGAGGCTTGCACCAAGGCCACATGCAGCTAATAGCATATGCTCCCAATCTTACGTTTTACCTTTATTAGCTTCGCTGGTTTAGTGGGATAGTGTTGAAGAAGCTATTTTAGTTTGTGAAGCAAAGCTAACCTCTCAGTTAGCTGTGCCCACTGCTGGGTGCCCCAGCTCAATGTAATAACTGGAAAGATCATACCAGTTTATTGACTGCTGTGATGGTTTTAAATTTTTCTACTTGTAATAACCTTGCCAAGTCGCATCAAGCTACAAGTGGATATCAACTTGTTTCTATGATTGCCCAGAACATACATTTTATTGGCCCACATAATAATTTGTACCTAAAACTTTTTTTGTGTTCTTGCTCCACAGCCATATTTGTCTTTGTTGGAGCTTTTTCCATGTCGTATGGCACACTTGGTGCTGGGGCCAGACTCCACTATCAAATCCTCCACAGTGTCATGCGCTTACCCATGCACTTCTTTGACACAAACCCAGTTGGCAGGATGATTAATCGTTTTGGTAAAGATATGGACACACTTGATACAGTTTTGCCAATGACTCTTCGTTCATGGACAGTTTGCTTCTTTACGGTATGTGCCAATGGTTTCTAACCATACATAGTGGTTTGCAGTTTGTTTCAATGGCTTGCAAGATGACTTACACCCCTTTCATTGCCCTTCGTCACTAATAATAGCTGTCATGTTGCAGTGGTTTTGGCTCTATGGTAACCAAAATTAATTGTTTGCATGATAACCTGCATTTTGTGTAACAAGCATTGTGATAGATACTAACACTAACCTTGCATGTAGATTTAGCTGGATGTTACTTTTATGCGTGTGGCTCCGCTTTATTGTATGCCCCCAACTTTGCCTTACTTTCTTTTAAGGTATCTTTCAACATCAATTAGTAGTCTCCTTGAATGATTACTTTTGACCCTCACTTTTATTTAATCCTGTCCCAACTTATTTTTGAAAGTTATGCAATATGATTTTGGAGTTTTTAGATGTTTTTGAAATATTAGATAAAAATAAGAGCTGAACCTTACACTAAGTGAATCTCTTGCTTCAAGTTCTGGACATATAATCATATGGTACATGTGGATCCTTTACCCACAAAAATAGGACTGGCGTTGCCATCTGAGTCACCAAAGTTTACTTTTACTAGCAGCAGATTTCTTCAAGTATCAAATTACCAACCAACCAACTCATCAGGGAAAATGAACAGCTGTGAGAGCTGTGTGTCTGTTGGCCAATTCAAACTAAGGCCCATAGATTTAGAGATAGAACAACCACTAGTCCACTACATGTTTCAGCTGTATCATTTTAGATTGTTTGTTGTAATTAATTGAATAGCAAAGGTAATATTTTTTCATGTTTATCAAGTAGGTAAAATTGCTTTGCCAATGAACATGGCTTCTTAAAAAAATAAAAAAAATGAAGTGACACAGAAATGTCAGTTACATATTCCGATGGTTTCTGCTGACATGTCGTGTCACCCTGTCTCTTCTTGGGATTTTTTTTATTTGCCCTTAGCTATTTGAATTTTCATAAACTCAAGGTTGTAATATCAGGAAGTTTAACTCATTTCATTTCAAATTCTTAACCTGCATATACTTTTGATACAATTTAGCTTGGTAAAGCACTTCACCCACCAATTACTTTGCTGAGGAAGCTGAATGTTATATAATATCACATTAACCACTTGGAAAGCCAAAGAAAGAGAACAAGATAAAGGTTAATTATGAACAAGAAAGAGGAAGCAAAGCAGAACACATTATTTATTTACACTTTTCAAACATATGCACCACAATTAGACACTTTGACTGGTGCCTTTAATAGTAATTAGTGAAGAGCTGGGTGCTTTATAAGGGAATGTTCCTCTAAATGGTTAGCATGAGGTATTTCCTCAGTTACAAAATTAATCTTGTTTTACCTTCTAGTCATTTCATTTTAACAAGAATGCAAAGGCAATTTATAAATTCCTAAATGAAAATTACAGCCCAAAGACCTATTAATACTTTTACTAGAACTAAGCTTATGCATTTGATAATTGATTTCCATTGATAATCAATCTATTTACCAGTTGCCTTTTATTGCTTATAGTGTCCAAATCGTAGCATTCTATTTGTTTGCTTGGATTGCTTTCTGAAATCTGTTTCTCTATATGTAATATTAGTCATCAAATTCTAGTCTTCCATGATATACCATATTTAGGAGTTTCATATTAGCTACTCTACAGTGCATAAGTTATATTTATAGTACATGTATATGCTTGTGCCACAGATAAGGCCTTCCTGAATTCAATTGGTGTCATTTCATTAACTGTGACAGGCCCCTGAATCAGGTATATATTATATCTTTTGATCTCTTACAGGTTGTATCAACTTTTACAGTGATCATCTATGCCACTCCAATCTTTACAACAGTGATAGTCCCAACAATTATCCTCTACACTTTTATTCAGGTAATTTATTTTGATTAGTTTTAAGTTCATAGTTAAGTAAAACCAAATAGATGGAAAAATCTAACAAAAGTTTAAAACGATCATCAGAAATTACAGACTCTTTATGTTGGAAAGAATAGTCATGAAAGTGCCACCTTGATGCCTGAGTGAGCAAGAGAGGACTCAGTTTGGTAGGTATACTAGGGATGGTGTATGATGAAGCTACGACTGAAAACTGCAGCTACAACAGAACAGAACAAGTTGCTGAAGGTATTAACTATCTGTATTAATATATCTATATATCCAGTGCCTTGTGCCCTCACCAAAATTTTCCCAACGGGAGTAGCTACAGCAGAAGCGCCTCTGATTTTCCCTGTTCTGGCATATGTCTCAGTACATTCAATCCCTTGCCTGGCAACTCTCTCTTCACAATATTTATCCACTATATTTATCCTTTTACTGGTGTGGTGCACCATGGCCACCTTCTAAAGGCAGGATTGTAGTTGGTTACTATTAGCAATGTAGTATATGGTAATCCTAGAAGTGCGGCTAGTTCCCAGCACTCCAGTGCTTAGCTTCGTGCAGTGTTACAACTTTTGCACACACCAAAAAATTGACCATTGGCTATGATGCTGCCACTACATAAAGCCATTTTGGTGCCCTGTTTGTTGCTTGCATTAATCTGAGTCATAATGCAGTGTCCGTTATGATATACAGTAAAACCCCGATTATCCGAAAGCGGATTATCCGAAAAACCGGATTATCCGAAATTGATCTGGATAATGCAATTAAAATTTAATTATTTTTCTATACTAAAACGTTATAAAACATCAAAAATAAATAAAAGTAACTACATATGTACTATATTAACACATTTAAAATTGATAAGAGCAGTTAAAATATATATGCTTTCTAATACGTATTGCCGAAATAGCTTGTAACGAATAGATCAATGTATTAGACAAAAAACATTAAACAAACTCTCAACAACACCACGTCCGCACCTTCGCCCCAGCAAGGACGTAGGTGCGGCGAACGAACAAACTACTGCACGACTACTCTCACACCGTACTCTCAAGACAACGACACAAACACGACTCCCCTCTCCACTCCATGCCACATTCCCCTTCCAACATTCGAGTTGCACGATAATATGAGTCATCATACTGTGTCTCCACCTGCACGATGCATCAAGGTCACACTTGCAAGCTTGCACAACCATTCACAATCGCACTCTGGAACATTCACAATTCAGATCTGCAACGCTCACAAGTATCAACATACACTGGTCCAGACAAGGAGACACACAGACAAACATACACTAAAACATTTACATCACATGTTTTAAGCGTACTACTTTGTTTAGCGTAGCGTGTGTTTGTTTGGTTTCATTGTTTACATCGTCAGTCGGCGGCAGTCGCAACGCCACAATGCCGACGATCAAACTGGCGGCGATCAAAATGGCGGCCATAAATCCGGATTATCCGAAAAATCGGCTTATCCGAAAGAGGCTTCCCCCCTTCCATTTCGGATAATCGGGGTTTTACTGTACTTACACCAGTTTAACCTTAAGGTGATCAGACAAAAGTTTGGTGATAATCTAAAGATTTATTTTCTTCAGATTTTATACGTGTCAACCTCTAGACAGCTCAAGCGCTTAGAATCAGTGTCTCGTTCTCCCATCTACTCCCACTTCCAAGAAAGTATTCAAGGTGAGTACACTCTTTACACGCATCAGCACCAGCAGCTGATTTAGATGATTTGGCAAGAGAAGAGATAAAAAGTTTCCGGTTAAGATTTTGAGTTAAGAATAGGCTAAGAATGTTTATAGTAGAAGAAGGGGACAGCTGTGTTTTATCGAAAAATAGAGTATAGGTGATTAGAAGATTGTATTGAGTTGATAAGTGGAGAAATCAAGTTTCTGAGGAATTGAAGGACACAAAGTTCCTTCTACCCTATTTAGAAATAATAGTTAGATCTGAGGTTGTGGTCTGTAGGGTCTAGCCTAGACATGTACTCCATGTCTTGAATTTTTACACAATTGAGTTTTTAAATGGCTGAATGCTCAAGAGTCAGTGATAATTTTCAGGTTGTTTTGAAATCCAGCTGTTTGATGTCCACATGTATGGAATGACAAAAGTGACAAATTTTATGATATTTTACAGGAGCCTCTACTATCCGGGCATTCGAAAGGCAGCACCAATTCATTAGGGAGTCAGAGTTGAAGGTAGACTCCAACCAGGTGTGCAACTACCCAAGTGTCATTGCAAATAGGTAAGCTGGTGAAATTATATATCTAAGATTCTTCAGTACTATAGTGAATCTTGTATTTTGAAGTTATGTTTGAGAAGACCTAAAACAAATGTAGCTTAATTTACCTCAGAATCCTTGGAAAGAAAGATTCTTGATGCAAAGGAGGAAGAATACTTCATAAACAAGTGTCAGCTCATCCAATGCATAAATGATACTATTTCATGGTATAAATTCTCATACATCAGTAACATGCATACATTTTTTATCACTAACTCTGTGTGTTAATTCAACAAACCTTTTGAGTTATGTCAATGGATCATATACTATAATGTTTTTTTTTGTGTGTGTGCAGATGGCTAGCGATGCGTCTAGAGTTTATTGGCAACATCATAACCTTCTTTGCTGCCCTCTTTGCTGTACAGAGCCGAGAAACTATTGATGGAGGGAAGGTTGGGCTGTCTGTCACATATGCCCTGTCAGTAAGTAGCTGAAACTGAGTGGAAACTTTGATGGAAAATGCACTTTGGAAAGAGCAGTCACTGCATAGTGAGGTGCAATATATTTAACACAAATAGAGGGTTTTCTTTGGTTTGCTTTAATTTTCATAATATTTCAGCAATTCTAGTATATGCATGTATTACTGAAACTTTGGGGACTCTGCAAAGGCAACAAATACCATCTTTATTTTGACTTATTGCATAAGTGCCTTTGATATAAGGTCTTGGAAGTTCTCAGCTGTTGTCCATGTTTGGTTGACAAGAAAAATATGAATATGGGAATGAGTATGGAAAAAGAAGAGAAAGTGGAATGAAGCCAATTCATTTAATGTTGCCTGAGCTGTAAAGATTTCTTAAAGTTCCAATTTTATACAAGTACCAAGAAACCCAGGAGAGACTTAAGAATTCCAGGAGGCAGAAGAGAAGCTAATTTATTGATTTTAATATTTACATTCACCTTTATCTGATACATCATGATCTCAATAGCTACTACTTTACACATTACAAAAGTTCACTCCAGTGTATATCAATAGTTAAATACATATTCTTTTTACTTTGATGTGAGTGAAGTATGTTGATTGAAAAGGGCCTTACTGTTTGAATTTCATGGAATAGATTCTGATTTATTTTTTTACCCCTAGGTTACACAAACCCTTAATTGGCTGGTGAGAATGTCTTCAGAGGTTGAGACCAATATTGTTGCTGTGGAGCGCATCAAGGAATACACAGAGAACCCACAGGAGGCACCATGGGAATTACCCAGCGACAAACCCCAAGAGGTGAGGGGCAAGCTTAATTTTCAAAATACCTAGGATGCATACAGGATGTGCTCTTGGGAAAATGTATTTAATAATTTTACACCTTGGCTTTCATTTCTTTTGTTATTCCTGTCATATACATGTTTATGTGTCTTGGTGACATGATTTCTCTTTCACAACTGAGTGTCATAGATTTCTCCTTTAATTTATACATAACCATTGGGCCTCTTGAATTTTATATCTTGGCTATCTTCTAGCAGTTGCCTACCCTTGCCAATCCTTTTTGTCTCACAAAATACCATTTTTTTTATTGGCATAGCCTCTCTCTTAATCTATTTCTATCCATTTTATGACAACTATATTATTTGTTTTCCTGATGTTTTTCCTGTCACAAATCTTTGTCTAACAATACTAGGAATTCATTTTTAGTGTTGAAAATAAACACTACCTAATATGAATCACCATTTTGCAATATGCAGAACTGGCCCCAGGAAGGAGTTGTGGAGTTCAACAATTACTCCACTAGGTACCGTGAAGGGTTGGACGTGGTGGTGAAAAACATAACTTTCAAAATCTCCAAAGGAGAAAAGGTAAAAATTTATTACTACCTGTAAAGGTTTTGGGAATTTCTGGTACATCAGCTTTCACAAAGACATATATGTAATTTTTTTGTTTATGCATCCATGAAATAATGGCGTATATTATTCATAATTTTACCAGTCCTATAAATACTAAAAAGAAAGAACTTCTGATTAGAAATAATCATGTATGACTGGAGAACCAATGTGAATGGTGTACAGATAGACATTTGGCTCATACCCTGAACATTGTGCTTTTTCCTGATCATAGTCTCCCATCTCCAGTGTGAATTTTCCAACAGACTAAATACAGGAGAGGGGTCATCGAGAATGGCCTTTATGTTTACAGCTGAGTGGTGATACGACTTTTAATTTTTGAGCCTTATTCCTGCAGATTGGCATTGTTGGAAGGACAGGTGCTGGAAAGTCCTCCCTAATGCTGGGTCTGTTCCGTATCATTGAAGCCACCGGAGGCAACATCACCATAGATGGCATCAACATTTCTAAAATTGGTCTGCATGACCTACGTGGCCGCCTCACAATAATTCCTCAGGTTTGTCAACTCTCCATTTTGATTTATCACAAAACCACCATTCTTATTTGTGGCAATCAAATATAGGGAATGTATCTCTTTACATGCCATTTGTAATGAGATAGAAAAGGCAATATTCACAGAGTAGTGCTGAGGATTTCATTAAACATGTGAATCATCCACATTAATGTATTATTACAGGATCCTGTGCTGTTCAGTGGCACACTGCGAATGAACCTGGACCCCTTCAACATATATAGTGATGAGAAAATATGGTCTGCATTGGAACATGCTCACCTCAAGGATTTTGCCTCCTCCCTCTCCTCTGGTCTCCAACATCAAGTCTCTGAGGGAGGAGACAACCTTAGGTAAATTAAATGTGAATGTGTGTGGTTGTCACCGAGAGGCGACCGTGGTGTAACGGGTAGCATGTCCGCCCAGCAAGCGGAAGGACTCGGGTTCGATCCCCGGGCGGTGCCTGCCTCTTCTGGTGAACCTCCTACCTCTAACATGGCGCAGTGAGTAGGATCCAGCAGCGATACACATTCCCCGGACTGGCCTTGCAGGAGGGGGCTTTAGGGGGGAGTTGTGTGGGTTGTCACCGAGAGGCGACCGTGGTGTAACGGGCAGCACGTCCTCCCGGCAAGTGGAACGACTCGGGTTCGATCCCCGGGCGGTGCCTGCCTTTTCTAGTGAACCCCCTACCTCTAACATGGCGCAGTGAGTAGGATCCAGAGCAGCGATACACATTCCCTGGGCTGGCCTTGCGGGAGGGGGCCTTAGGGGGGAGTTGTGTGGGTTGTCACCGAGAGGCGACTGTGGTGTAACGGGTAGCACGTCTGCCCGGCAAGCGGAAGGACTCAGGTTCGATCCCCAGGCGGTGCCTGCCTTTTCTGGTGAACCCCCAACCTCTAACAGAATGTAATGTTCACTTTAAGACAAAAATATTGATCTATCTTATTCTGAACTTATTGTGACTTGAATGCCCCTTGACTGACACTTCCTTCAGCTTAATATTTACTAAAGTAGAAATGCAGTCTTGGTTGCATATGATTTAATATAATTTCACTTAGGTTTAAGGGCAGACTACCTAGACCATAGGGTCTGTGTGGTCTAAATATCTATGTAAATCTTTTTAGATCTACATGGCAAGTCACATGGGGTAGAAGAGGGAGTGGAGGTTGGGGAAGGGAAAACATAGGGGAGGGATATAAACTGAGGGAGGAGGTGAGGAGACTTGCTGCTTATAAAGGAGTTACCATGTCACAGGTTTAAAGTAAGTGGACACTTTTTTTTCCATAATTGTACATATTTCCTTTCTCAATCAAGTCTTAGCCTCCCTTCCTGCATGAATACTTTTAAGGCTAATTTAAGTACAGGTTGAGCATCCCTTATCCAAAATCTCTGGGACCGAACATGTTGTGGATTTCAATTTTTTTCAGATTTTAGAATATGCAAACTCTTTTGACATTTTCAACAACATCTTTACACCACAGAGCACACAACACACGGTAATCACAATGAGTAACAAGCGAAGGTGTTATTGTGATGACTGCTGACAACAAACTAACGCTTAGCAGCACCAGAGTTGCTAGGTCGTGGACTATGTTCCCGCCCAATCCCTTCCCATAAGACGCCCAAAACCCACGGTGGTGGCGGACAGATGTTTTTACGCCCAAGGTGTCGATGCAGCAGTAGGTTTACCCATCCAATTGGGCAGGTAAACCACGGACCTGTTAACCCTGAGCAGCACAACAGCTGTACATGGTGGAACCTTCCCATCACTTTGTGGAATTTTCTATTTGTGACGTGTCATGTCAGCATTCAAAAAACTTTCGGAATTTGGAGGTTTTTGGATTTTGAAATTTCGGATAAAGGATTCTCAACCTGTAATACGAAAAACAATAAATCTCAAGAGTTCATTGAAAACTGCAGAGCCAAAAATGTAAGGGTTGACAGAAGTTACTTTGAGACTTTAGAATTGAATTCTGAAAAAAATATAAATTTTTAAGATTTAGTCAGTCCCATAATTACCTAAACCATTAAAGACTGAATAACATTGTAAATATCAATTAGGTGATTTAAGTAAGCACTTATTGATGCATTTAATGTCATAGTGGGGTGTTGTACTGCAAGTGACCTGATGTTAAGAGACTCGCCTGTCCAAAGAGTAACTAAAAGCTCCTGTTGTTGGTGCCTTAGTGTAGGCCAGAGGCAGCTGGTGTGTCTGGCCAGGGCTTTGCTGCGCAAGACCCGCGTGCTAATCCTGGATGAGGCAACAGCTGCCGTTGACATGGAGACTGATGACCTCATCCAGCAGACCATCCGGAAAGAGTTTATAAGCTGCACTGTGCTGACCATCGCACACCGCCTCAACACCATCATGGACTCCTCCAGGTCAGTACTTTTCATTTTCCACCACGATGGATCCTTTTCTGTACAAAAGGACCAGATTAATTTGTCAGATATTAATCTGATGGTAGATGAATGTACTGAGATATAATGTAATAACTACAAAAAATTAATCTGACTACGATTCAGTACAGTATGGGTGACCGTCCTTGTTATTTTCAGAGTTTTGGTCTTGGACAAAGGAGAGATTAAAGAGTTTGATGCACCAGCTGTTCTTCTGAGTAACACTTCTTCCCTATTTTATGGAATGGCTAAAGATGCTGGCATACTTTGAAGTTAGTTTTGCCTATAGCCTATAAATACTCCTCAGTTACTTACGTCTTTAGTCATGCATTGTTATGCATTTCAGGGTACATGTATAAAGATCCTTATGAACCATTGATTGATTTTATGTTTAACATTTCTAATTCATGATCGTGTGCATGCAGACATTCATGCATGTGTATTTACTCGGTACTTACCTAGTTTTAGTATGGAGGGTTTAAGTTAATCTTGTGTTTACCTGTCTCCATATCTAATTTTATATCTTAACTAATTTGAACATTGTTATCAAGTCCCCTCTCCCTCTTCTGTCTTCCAACTTAGCCAAGCTCAATCTATTTAACTTCTCCTCCTGGGATAGTTATGCTAAACTGGGCACCAATCTATCTGCAGCTCTTTGAATGCTTTGTTTTCTTTATGGGGTTCTTTCTCTATGGTGACCGTACCACAGATGCATATTCAAGCTTGCATCGCACCATAGACACTAATAATTCCTTTAACATTTATTTATCAATGAAATTAAATGCCACTTATGTGTATGAGGAATCTATGTTGCTCCTGTAATCATTTTGATGTGTCTTTTCCAGTGGTGGGCACTGCTAACCGAAAAGTTAGCTTTGCTGACTGGTAATCCACTAACTAAAAATTTAGTTTCACTTACGCTAAACCGCTTAACTGATAAAGAAATTAGTGGAAGCTAATGATAACCACAAACCGCTAACTTTTTTTATATATGGATTTTAGCTCCAGATTAGTATTTTGGCTCTAAAACCATTAAAAACAGACCTAGTGACCTGAAATTTCATTATGTTGTAGCTTAGACATAGAAATTTCCAAAAAGGCATATCATGCCAAAATCAGATGATGATAAAGGTGCACAGCCACAGCTGCTGCTGGCTCCTTAGCAAGGTCAGCATCTTCAGGCGAAATAAAAACGTCCTCACTCGGGGCACCTTCCATGACGTCGATAATGATAAACAAGGCGACAATAATAAACGCGACTACACAGTGACAACGTCGCAGCTGAACCGAACAAAGAGCAAGCAACAACAAGAGAAGAAAAAAAAGCCTCCAGTTTATCCTAAATCCGTATATTTTTTAAAGATTTCCATTAAAATTTCGCATTTTACTTTTTTCCATAACTGACACTTATTTTTATTATTTTAAGTTTATTTCATGTCAGATGGAAAATATTGAATTCTTGTTATTAAATCAAGAGTTCAGAGAGTTGGAAATAGAAGATGCATTACCCTAAAATACCAAAAAGTTTCCCTAATAATTGTCCAATTACCCTACTTTAAGGCGTAAATTACGCAAAAGTGAAAGCCCTGAAATTATTGCGCCATGTGGCTCAACTGGTGCTGTGTCTGCCCACAATGGACAAGAACAAACCTGTATGATTTTTCAGTGGACTTAAAGTTAGCGAAGAAGGAACTACATTTAGCGGAAGCTAATTGGTCCACTAATTGTTTCCAAAGTTAGTGAAAACACTAATCAGCTAACAAAAAAGTTAGCTTCGTTAAATAGTGGTTAGCGGATTAGTGGAACTGTACCCACCACTGGTCTTCTCAGTGATAGACTATCCCATATTATCTCTCCCAGGCCTTTTTCTTCCATTACTTTACCAATTTTTTCATTACTCATCTTATAATTCCATGTAGGCATCATTTTACGTTCTCCTATTTCCATAACATGGCATTTTTTGGCATTAAACTCCATCTCTTAGGTTAGGCTCCTTCTATATAGTTGATCCAAATCTTTTGGTAATTCTTTGCAGCTGTCATCGCTTACCAATTTTTTAATGATTTTTGCATCATTAGCAAACAAATTTGTATAGCTATTTATTTTTACCAACATATCATTGATTTAAACAAAAAATCTAATAGAGCTCAAAACTGCCCACTGGAAGGAAGTTAAATGACAACCGTTATGAAAGATAAACCTTCCTCATAGAAGAGTGACATGCACAGTGCCTCAAGGGTCAGTTGTGGCTCCAAATTTTGTTTTTATATGTATACCAATGATATCACAGAAGGAATAAATAATTGTATGAGCATATTAGCTGATGATGCAGAAATCATTAAGAAATTGGCAAGCGATGACTTGTGCAGATAATTATATGATGATTTAGACAAACTATACAGATGGAGCCAAACCTGGGAGATGGGGCTTAATGTCAAAAAGTGTCATTTTATGGAAATAGGACAGTAAAATGAAAAAAAGGGGTAAAATAAAAGAAGAAAAAGACCTGAGAGTGATAATACAAGACAGTCTATCACTAGAAAGACACTTAAACATGATTACTGGAATGACATAGAGATTACTCATAGAGAGTGGATTTCAAGTAGTCCTTTGATGAAGAAATCTGAAGGGAGTTGATAGTGTCTATAAGATCCAGGCTTGAATATGCAACTGTGGTATGGTCACTGTGCAGAAAGAAGTACATCAAGAAAATAGAGAATTTAAAAAGTTGCAACCAGATTTCCGTCTAGTCTAGTGCAGCTATCCTATGAGGATAGGTTAGAGAAATTGAACCTGACTTAATTGGAAGACAGAAGTGAGTGAGAAAACTTGATAGCAAGGTTTAAATCAGTTGAGGGATTAGAAAATTTGGATAGAGATCTGATCAGAGACATTGGAAGAACAAGAAGTCATGAGTACAGGTTAAGGAGGACTAGATTCAGAAAAAAATAAAAAGTTTAGTTTTCCATATAGAATTATTGCTTGTGGTGGTGCAGGCAAGGAACGAACATCCACAACTTTAGGTTTGACAAAAGTAGATATAAGCACAGGTAAACACAAGATAAACTGAAAACCTGTTTACTATAGCTAGGTAAATGCACACACAAACACAATGAAGGGAATGAACAGAAGGTCACTGTAGGGCTTTATGATTCTCACCATTTTCAGTATTATGAAAGGGCTCGTTTTTTGTCACAAAGTTACCAGTTTTAGGAAGGATACTACTTAGCTGCTGGTATATATCAGGATCTGCATCCAACTTGTTTCTATATTTGTTTTTAGTAGTAATATTATGTGAGAAACTATCTGTACACCTATGCTTTGTTGCATCACTTGTTTTTAGCTCATTTTGCAGTAGCAGGATACTTGTGCAAGAGAATTGCCCAGGAGTTAAGTTGTAAGTCTTAGTTAAAAATTATTTTGAGTTCTTGATCAGTTGAAATTTATATTTTCTCATCTCTTTCCTTGATGAGTAGGGTTCAACATACCTTTCGACTGTGAATGATGAAAACTCAATGGATGCTGATTTTATTTTGAAATTCAAGCAACCAATTATTTTTTACCTGTCACTGCAAGGTACCTAACAGCAATTATAGACATTCAAGTCAGACATATATTGGATGCAAGCCCTGTCACATGAAACCCTTGGCAGCCTATCATGAAACCTTGGGGTTCTGTGGAACGCAGTTTAGGAACCACTACTCTAGGTCATTGTTCTTCCAAAACAAAGTCTTTTCACACACTTTAGACCTACTAGTCTTAAAAGTTGCAATATTATCTTTTAAGTAATGTGACTGTTAATCATCCCTTGAAAGAGAGCTACCCTAGATTTTTTTTTTGTGTGTGTGTGTGTGTACTATTTACCTAGTTGTGATATATAGGTAATGAGCTAAACTCACTGGGTCCTCCTCTCCAAATCTCAGTTTATCTAATATAGCTTTAAATTCATTAATGTTTTTGACATGAACCATCATCATTTTGAGGTCATTTCAGGTGTCAATGCATTTATTGGGAAAGCTATATTTCTTGATATCTCTCAGAGAACCTTTTCTTCCTCATTTTCTTTCTGTGACCTCTTGTACTTCTAGTATTCTATATAAAAGTGTCATCCCTGTGAATTCTTTCCATATCCCTCATTGCCTTGTAGCCTACACTGCAATCGAATCTGCTCTTTCTCTTCTCCAAAGTAAGCAATCCCAATTTTTCCAATCTCTCCTCATGTGTTATGTCTGTGATGGTACCTTTGAATACTTAGGTTGAGGGTGAAATGAATGACAAAGCAACCTGCTACACTGAATAAATATGGAATGTGGAAATCAACATAACAGATGAGGAAGACAAGGCAACACTATTGGACAGATCGATGCTCTATGAGAAACAGAAGCCAGGTAAACCTGCAATACAAATACAAAAATGACCTCTCCACTCTAAGTGTCTCCCTTTAAACTCACTGATGCCAACACACCCACAATATAGTCTCGAGGATACACATCTCCCGAGGAAGGACTAGACTCTCACTCTACTCACTGCTCATTCCAGCAACGTCTTTTCTTTTAGCTGTTTCACACCCTTTTGAACCAGTAATTTTTCAGGTTTCTTTTCCAGTCATCCCTGCTCCATTTTTCCACTCCTTCATTGTATATTTTAGGAACTGCTCACATCTTTCATGTACATGCATTGCTTGCCTCATCTGATATACTTGCTCCAGTCTGTTTCCTCATAGAATTTCTTTAGTCCTCCTTCACTGTAATTAAATCTTTCTTTTGTAAAGTTCATCTCCCAGTTCTTTACTTCAGTGATATACTTGGAATTCATCCATCACATGGTTGCTCTTCCATAGCAAACACATAGATTTTTCCAATTATATATGGAGTAAAGTTGTAATACTACTTTACAATAGTTTAGTCAGACCTCACTTAGAGTATGCAGTACAGTTTTGGTCTCCCCACCATACAAAGGACATTTTTTATTTAATTAAGTGTTCACCGTAACGCAAAAAAAATTATCTGTTCCTTGCGCAACAAGCATTATAATGAAAGGCTCTCTTAACATATATGTTCTCTCTTAAGAAATGTTTCCTCCATGGAAAACTTATTAGTATATCAGATACTTAATGACTTTACGAATGTGGACAAAATTCAATCTAAATCAAGGCTCTTTGAAAAAACTTGGTCGCCGTGGGGAGACCGGTGTGTGTGTTTGTGTACTGTATATATATATATATATATATATATATATATATATATATATATATATATATATATATATATATATATATATATATATATATATATATCCTAGACACACACACACACACACACATCCTGTCAACTGTCAGCGGAAGCCCACATCCTTTCTTACGAGTCTCGTTTTATCCGTATAGGTGACGAGTGCTTCATGCTATGAACACCGTGTTAATATTGTGGCAATGCCATCACGTTAGTAAAGTGCAAATGAGATCAGGCAAAACACTAACTGGTCTGTTATCATATTTATATACAATTAAGAGATTTATTCATTGTTGACATCAAGAAAAACGAGAAGGCTTGGGTGGCCCCGTCACTTGATGACGCATGTATTGTGATCGTGTGGCGAAAATGATGTTTGAGCAGCTGTCACTCACCACGGATAAACAGGGTGGCAGAAAAAAAATCGACAGGGAGATGAATAATGGTATTACAATTAAGAAGGGGGATATCCATTTTGAAACCAAAATTACTTAAGGGTAGGTCGGCTGACCTTACAGGTGTGGTGATATTAGATTTCTTTTTGTTCTCGTTGTGTTGTATACATACTCACCCTTAACCACAAGCTGTTATTTGCCAAGTTCTACTTTCGGTATATATAGTACATAGTGAGGATACTGGAAATAGTGTTCATAATTTAAAACAACATGTAATTTATCATTTCTCCGTATTGGCCTGACCAAACCCTTTTTTTCTACATTTCAAATGAAAGATTAGACATCTAAAATCAATAATTCCAGAGTAGATTTAATGTAATTTGCATCTACAATTTATTGCGAATTTTTACATGTGAAGTACATATTTAAATGCCTTAAAATTATTAAAGAAAACTATAAAGATATTATAAATGAATGTTCCTTTTATTTGCTTTTGGAAAAATAAAAGACCACAAAATATAATTTAAAGTGCAAAAAGAATAATTAAAATCCGTTAATTCTAAGCAGAGTTATGTTGCGGCAAAGTATGAAAAAGTAAGTTTTCAGTAAATGGACATTTAAAGTTCGCCGGCATTAAAAGGCCGTCCATTTAAAGTTAAAACTGCCCGGCTACATATTCTTTTCAGTATCCCTTCACTCTCTTACGTTTTTTTGCCCTCCCACACTCTCCCGTTTTCTATCTTCTCTTTCGAGGGCAACTTTTCCTATATATGTATTTCGTAATCCAAGCAGTGGCTGAATATTTCCAACTTTGTAACCTGTGTTATAGTCATAAAGTCTTCAGCACAGCACGGACCTTCTCTGCACTTTTACGTAGTGCCTTCTTGCCTTTCTTGACACCACCCATGATGTAGAAAAGCAAGGTAAATAATGAGGTATGAGGAGACCTGAAACAATGGGAAGGGAGGCACAGCCTCTCGAAGCACACAAGAAATGGATCTTGGCCTGGAAAAGGACAAATTTTACGGTGCCGTAGAGAGACCGAGACCAGTCAAATTATTTATTATATCCAGCCTACTGAAGAGGTATACGTACAACCCTTCAGCTAGGTGGATATTAGCGCTAGGACACCCCATGGAGGCTGTGAGCCAAAGGTCCGTATTCTTAACGTATGGAACTCACATTACTACTATTTCATAAGGCCATTGAGAAGATTAGCCGAGTTTTCATGGGTGATTTTCCAGTTCAGGTTACAGAGGTCGTGTAAAACTACAACTATAGGATGGCAAAACAATCCATGGACATCCCAGCAACTTATACGGGAGACTTTTCAAACAGGCGAATACTGAGGCGCTGAAACCTTTTTAAGAAAACGACCCAAAGTTCGAGCGTTAACAATCCCTTCTCGAGCGCCGTGTTCGCCGCTGTTGCGATAAATACTTCCTCGCAGAAATAAGTCGCTCTACTGTTCACTATGCATGCGCACTGGGGAATACACCGCAAGAAAACATTAATTTGCCTGGTTTTGTTCTAGTTTGTCCACTTATGACAATTGTAATGCTTGATATTGCCCGCAACAACAACAACACACCAGACCAACAGACCAAACAAGCAGGAACTGAGTGAACGTCAAGACGGGGTATATAATTCTTTCTAAAATCTGCTCTGTTCATTTGCTGCAAAGCCTACTCTTAATTAAAAGTGTTTCTCTGATGTTTGTGCCATGTATTGAAGCCGAAACAGACAAAGTAAACGATACCGGTGAGTGAAATATAGAGTAATAAGGAAGTTTGAAGCTCTCTCTGCGAGTTATTCTGCGGCTGTGAGCTAATTCCCACAAGGCCGCCATGATGCCATCCACCGCAGAGGCTGAAGGAGAGGCGCCATTTCCAAGCCGGCGCAGGGAGGGCTATATATCAACAGACTCCGAGGACAACGATGAGTTTGATGTGGTCAGAACCTTGCAACATTACCGTCAAGGCCAGTCGTCGTCCTCCTCCGAGTGTTCGTGTGAGTCGTGCATCTCTGGCAGTGACGAGTCTTTCTTCGGGGGCGAGGAGGGGCCACCGCGAGGGGAGGCCACCACCCCTCGCCGCGCCTTCGTGTGGCTGGAGACGAGCAGAGAAAGGTAAGGCAGTATACACGTTTAACAAAAATAATAATAATGATACAGCTGGCTGGTGTGTATTCCCATTAGGCCATTTTCACAGTTCGTCATGATGGGTTAGTAAGCCCCCCAACTAATAATACTCAAGACTTCGAAAATTCCTTGGTGTTCATATTTAAGTTAAGAGATTTGAGGAAACCATACGGGAATTCTCCTGTGTATTTGGTGTTGCATTGAAAGCCTAACCATTACGGGGGAGTGTAGAAGAATGAATAGTTTGGTTCCGTCGATTACAAAGCCAATATGTCGGACTGTGGAATTGGCTCCTAGTTTTCATAGGTGTGGACAAGGCTATTGACGGTAAAGATTGATTTTTGGGGGAGGTGCAAGCCCCTCTCCCAAACCAGCGCAGATCAGGGGCTGGACTGACTGCTCACCATAGGCCAGGGACCAAGCACCCCCAGGAGGATAAATCTCCTGGTTTCCCAAAGAATAAAGCATGAACAGGAAGGAAAGAAAAAAAAGAAAACAGCTTGGGAAGGTTCAAGATGCTGCATTCCTCATCCAGATAGGCCTGCCCGTTCCAGATTCCTATCAATCCTGTCATTTCTGCTCCTCATGTTTACTGTTAGTGTTGATGAGGTTTCAGGCCTCGCTCCATTGCTAGTGCAGCGCTCTGCGAGGGCCGTCAACAATTATGATGTTAGCCTCGTAAATAATCCTTGATGCACTTTTCATTAACCCCTTCCCGGTGGAGGATCTATATATAGACGTTTTGAAATTGGGAGTTTTTGTTGGCGCGTCTATATATAGACGTTTGCTCTTATTTGCCCACATTAGATTGTAGCATGGTCTTTATATAGACGATTCCTTACTACTAACAAAATTAACAAAATAAATTGTTATTAGGCATCTCAAACCCCCTGACACTTACTGACAAGTGACATTGCCTCTCAAGGACAGTCACTGCTTGTGGTTTGTCGGCGGCGGATATGCAACGCACATTTGCATTTTTTTTCTAGTTTCTTTTATTATTATAGTTTATCATGTCAAGGAGAAAGAGACCTCGTAAGCCGGAAGAAATTACTTCTTTGGTAGCTGAGGATATAGTTGCTGATTTTTTGGATGATTTTGATGATCCTGACTCATGTACTGTCAGTGATTACACTCTAAACCTTCATATAAATAAATCAATATACATATAACCAATCTAACTTAAATAACATCTATATATAGATTCAAATGTTTGTTCAGTTTTGCGGCAGAGTCTATATATAGATGTCAATCTGGAATGCCCACTTGCGGGGAATCTATATATACACGTATGGATGAAAATCGACAGCGTCTATACATAGACGATTTTTTTTTTTGGTAGTACATACATCTGCCCTGCCGCCGGGAAGGGGTTAAGTACCATTTCATACCCCTTAATTTATAGTTGCATCTTTTGTGAATCAATTATTATTTGTCTATTTTCTTAATAGTTCTAGCATTACAATAAAATTTTATTCTAACACAACACTATCACTTTCATGGAATAAGATTGTCTTATCTGTAAATATCAACTATCAAAGATGGCTCACCTTTTCTATCTTTTTCTTACTCTCATACCTAATGTTTTGAGTACATAGAAATATTGGGTTAAGATTCGTTTTAGGTCCGTGCCAGTATCTCATTACCTACTTTATGAAACATCAGTATCTCTTCATATATCTTTTCTACAAACCTTCAACAGTCATGGAAATGCTTTGAAAATCCAATTCAAGGACTTTTTTTTACTCTTGAAAATAGGGGATAAATGTTTACGAAAGCGCGTCGCCTCCTCTGGTGCTGGCCGCAGCGGGTGTTGCGAGAAATACCTCCTCGCTGAAATAAGTCACATATACATGAGGGGGGGTCGAGGGGGGCGCAGCCCCCCCGTTAGTAGGTCGTAAAGTTCGGTTAGAGTAGTTTAAATATGCTCCCCGACCCTAAGCCCTCTGCGAGCTATTTTGCGGCTTCAGCGTCGCCGCGGCCAGCAGAGGAGGCGACGCGCTTTCGTAAACATTTTCCCCTATTTTCAAGAGTAAAAAAAAAGTCCTGGAATTGGATTTTCAAAGCGTTTCCATGACTGTTGAAGGTTTGTAGAAAAGATATATGAAGAGATAGTGATGTTTCATAAAGCAGATTATGAGATATTGGCACGGACCTAATACGAATCTTTACCAAATATTGTAGCAATTCTACGCACCTTCTAAAACACCTCCATTTGTATAAGCTCTTGTGTTATTCCAGTTTGCCTTGCTGTTTAAAGTTTAAGATTTCATTCTTATACATTATTTTCAAGACTAATATTATGGGTGCCCTTTACTGTATTCACATGCAGTGTTATAATGTGTGGATGCCTATGTCCTCATGTTGCATAGATGGGGGTTTGTGGTGCTTGGCTTGCTGATGACGAGCTGTGTTCTCTCTGCTGCTGGCTTGGTTGTGACCGAGATACTTCCCAGCTCAGAGATCGGTGGGCACATGCTGTACTGGACGTGAGTTGGTGTGATGTTGCTTTCCTAAGATTCATGTTGTTTGATTTTAAAGTTTATCCTTAAAGGTCTGTTGTTTGTTGATGTCTGCTTAGAAGGGTTTCTTCTGTTTAAGTGGTGAACACCTATTTTCAGCTCAAGATAGATCCACAGGCTTATGTAGGTAATGGGGGAATGAGACTAATAGAATATATAGCCATGGATAATAGGTTGAAGGAGGACGTATTTGATGCATAGGTTTAATAGTTCTGATCACTGTGAGGTACTGGTAAAAGTAAGGATGGGAAAAATGGGAATTCAAGGGAATGAGAAGGAAAATGAAAGGAAGGAACTGGAAAGTGAGAAATTGCATGACAGTGGTTACATTCATATTGTTAGAAGGAATGAGACAGGACTACTGGGAAGAGCAAGAGTAAGAACAGAATGCAGTGCTGGAGTAAGTAAGGCATTCAAGATTTTTAAGAAGGGTAACTGAAGAAGTAGTTGGATAGTACAAGATGTGAGGAAGAGGAAAACAAAAGAATACATGGTGAAGAGATGAGGTCTTATAAAAACTGTAGTCCCAGACCTGCCTGATGGGTGAGCCTCCCATAACTCACTCTGTGAGTGGGGTACCTCTTTGGCCAACTGGTTAAGGAGTGACTCCCATCTCGCTGGTCGGGGTTCGATCCCCCAGCGCGAGTAAAACCCTTTTGTGGTCTGGATTAATTTCTTGTGTGTTTTGTGACACACTGTGGTTGTGTGGAGATATAGTGAAGAGGAATTTGGGCAGTACAAAATGTTTAAGAGAAATGGGCTAGAAGTGGAGAGAGAGAGAGAGAGAGAGAGAGAGAGAGAGAGAGAGAGAGAGAGAGAGAGAGAGAGAGAATTTAATCACGCATAAATGTGTGGCAGGGAGAGCAGAAATGAACAATATATGAGTAAGTGTAGTAGACCCACCTGATGCAGAAAGTCCCCCCAAAACCCACTCAGCTACCTCTTCAGTCAGACTGATAGAGGAGTGGCTTCTCATCCAGCTGAGCTGTGGATGTAAGGGAAAGTGGAATTCAGGCATTCCTACTGCTGTCATCACATGCCTAAATTCCACTTTCCCATACAGCCACATAACTTTTGTGTGTCATAAAATGCACAAGAAATTTATTCAGACCCGGAAAGTGTTTTTGACACCAGAAATCAGACATCCGACAGATTGATGGAAAGCCACTCCTCCATCAGTCTGGCTAAAGAGAAATCCCGTAGCTGAGTGTTTTTCTGGGGGACTTTCTGCATCAGGTGGGGTTGGCTACATTTACTTTATTTGCAAAATTCACTTTCCATATTTTTGTTAGTTTGCCACTGGTGGTAGTGTGTGGACTGTGCATCTCAGTTTGGACAGCTGCAAGATACTTACTGGTGCGAGGTGGCTACAGCAAGGTAGGTGCTACTGCATGTTGGTGGTACTTTTAATCGCACAAATTGTATTATTATAGAGTAACGTAATCATTGCTGTTTAATATTGCAACTTTCACTTTAAAATAATAAGTACAGTTGACTTCACTAACGTGGTGCTTACCGCAGACTGCAGAAATGATATCCATATTAGAGAAACCACACTTTACCCATTGAAGTGCCGACTGGTGCTGAGGTTATTGATCACTTTTTTTTCCATTCTACTTGTACATTCATTGTTTGAATAGATTTTAACCCCATTTAACCGCAAAAGTTATTCTCGGGAGCCATAACTGTCATTTTTGCTTATTTCTTCATAATATTTTGCCACAAGCTAGCCGAGGCATGTACGAAGATGTGAATTTTTTCAATTTTATCAATTTTATCAATTTTTTTTAAAAATACATGGCGGACGCTCTCCTTAAGATGGTGTGGCTGCCTATCTGTCTAAAACCTGTAGTGAAGTGAATGTTCACTGTAGAGTTTAATATGGATATTTTATGGGTACTACATTGTGACAAGTGGTGATGAAACCCATGTTGGTGAAAGGCTGACTCTACCTAGTATTGTAAAGCTTTCCTTCTCAATATAACTTTATATTAACAAGTGATATTTTTTTGTGATATAGTAATGCATGGTGTGTGTGTGTGTGTGTGTGTGTATTCATGTGTGAATACATGCCATAGTAATGCATAGTGTGTGTGTGTGTGTGTGTGTATTCATGTGTGAATTCATGCCTGCATGTATGTGTATTGTCACCAGGGAGGCCACATCATTGAGCGAAGGAATCTCATCAGTGATGCCCAGGCAAAGGAGTTGGTGTACTCTGTGCAGGGAGCAATGTGAGTAGTATCCAGATTAATTTTTTTTGTCTTTGTCCACTATGCCTCTTTTGATACGTCTCTTCTGCTGTGGATTCTAACATGCATTTCTATTTCTTCATGGGATCTATTGTGTCCTCTCTCCATTTTATCCATGTATATTCCTGTTGAACCAAACCTTTCTCCTGGTCTCTCTCCTGTTTAATTTTACTAAAGATTTTTGTACACCAAAGTTAACTTATAAATGTTAAAAAAAATTCACACCTCTTTTGTGTCTTCTTCTTTTTCTTCTGGTCTCTACTACAAGCCAATTCCTCAAAATATTCCCTCAATCCCATAGTCCACCCAAAAATTGGATATACCATTTGTCATATTTTGATGTCTAAATTCTTCTATTCTTTGGAACTCAATCACTATTTTTTAGCACATCAAACCATGAACTCTGTATTTTTTATTACTTGCCACCAGATTGGTTATAATGGGACATAGAACTGCAGACAATATCTGACAGCTGAATGCGCTTGCTAAACACTCATAATTATTAATGTTTGCAGCTATGCTCCTACGCGCCACAACTCGCCTGGACACAACAGCCCACCTGTATACAATGTCGTTGCTTATGAAAATGAGTTTGACTCCAGTACTTACATCACTAGTGACCTGGAGCATGATGGCCAGTATTGTAAAAGGCTCGTACCAGGACAGGAAGCTGATGACTCCCACACAGAGAGGTGTAATATATACAGTCGGAGGGCATGGTTCAGGGATGTGCCCTTAGTGTGGTGGGAGCTGCTCCTCTCAAATCAAAAGGATCTCTAGCTCCACAACAGGTTAAAGTAATTGGATTTGTTACTTGATCATCAATTACTGGTAGAAGTGTAGTTTTAATTGTAAATGGATAATTTATTAGACATTTGCAGTAACAACTAGTGATCAGCATATTTGGTTTATTTGTTTTTTCGCATCATAATATACATCTTGAAGATCCAATTATGATTGCAGAAAATAAATAGGTTTAGAAAGGTCAGGGGCAATTGCAGCACTATGATTTTAGCTGGGTTCTTAACCATCCTTTGATTCAGAGCCTCATCCAAGACCACAAATCCATCTTTGACCACCACTTACACAAGGGAGGGTAACATTCAAACAGCTAAGTTAAATTATGTTGCACACACAATAGTGCTGATTAAATGTAAGTAAAGAGCTAAGGCTGGTTACTATGTAATAACTAGACTCAAGTATGCATTAGCTTTTAATTCTTTATCACAGGATTTCACTCTCTTAGAACAGTACCTCTTACCTTGAATTTTTTAATGGTAATATTAAATACAATTTATGCAACCTTTCCCCATACCAGAGTTCATGTAAAACTTGAACAAACTTTAATCTTAAAGCAACCAGCTCGACACTTAATTTTGTCAGATTGGCCACATGTGGTGTGCAACATGCTTTCACTTAACTATGCTGCCACACTTTGTCTTAAGACTTATGGATGCAATTAGAATAAAGAAGGTTCACATCATCCTTTTCTTGGTGCTTGCACCATTTAGTTAAAAGGTAATACAATAAGCACAATGTTTGGAGGAAGTTTGCCTCAAGAGTGATAATACTTGTTACTGTACTATTACAGGAGTAAATACTGCATGCACCATTGCAAGCAGTCATCCAGATCAGGGTGGTGTAAACCCACATGCTCATATTTGTTACAATGCTGACAAAATTAAGGAAAAGATGGTTGCTGCTGCATTACTTTAGTTGCAAAATGTATTTAATAGAAATTGTTTCGTTATCATTTGTTTTATGCACTGTGGAATGTAATCACACCAATTGTCACTTTTCTTGTGGGAATATGAAATAGAAAGTGTGATTTTCTAATTTTGATAGGTGGCAGAATTGCATCCAGTCCCAGAGTATGGAAGAGGAGTGAAATACAATACCCTTCTATTGATTCTCTAGAAAGACTGAGGAAAAGTACTATTATATTTAATTCAAATAATTTTATATGAAAAGATAGCAGAAAGTATTGCTCACCTCACTTTATTTCTTACAAAAGGAAACTATTCTAAGGAAATTCTGGCAACTCCAGCTCAGCTCCTTAACCCCTTTTGATCGCAAAAGTTTTTCTCAATAGATCCCCCTTGAATGCAAAAGTCAGCGGAAAATTAACTTTAAAACTGAGAAAACGTCATAAAAGACGTTTTATATAAAATTTTCTGGCGCAATCTGCTGTGAAATGAGTTTCTTTCTAGGTTGTCACATTTGCCTGGAATTCCATGATTTCCCCGAAATTACAACTTTTTACTGGTGCGACGTACAGGAAAATTTAATGAAGTTGCTTATTTTACATCAATGGAGTCGGAAAAATATAGTTTATGATCTTTTACCCGGAAATTTACTGCCTACAGAGAGCCAAAGTTGCAGTGAAACTTAAAAATTAATTTTTGAAGTTTTTTCATTCTGGAATGAATCTCTGTAGACCATCATCCGTATAACTCTGGATGAAGTCATTATACTACTTTGCCTCACAGCATTTTTAGAGAAGCAATGGAAAGGTATTACATTTGTCTCCATAATACTGAGGGACTGGATATCATGCTACTCCCTACTTAAATGGGGTTTGGAAAGTACCTCATTAACCCTCTCGTGCACCGTAAGTTTCCAATAAGTTTCTGTTCCACTCACCATGCATTTCTCAGGCCCGACCAGCCATTTTTTGACGCCACGATACTCTACATTTCCGGTCATATTTTACCCTCACAGATATATCATACCCCAATAAATTTGGTATCAATGGCTTCATAAAGACTTGTACTAGAACATGCACAAATAAAAATAGAGGAAAAAATAATATATAAACAATACAGTCTTGTTTCAAGTCTCCGTATAGAGTATTGTAGACAACAAATCCTAAGTATCAACTCTTCCCCACTCGCTAGCTCGAAATTTTGTGGGCCAAGTTTTTTGTTGAATATATGTTTTGAAGCGGAATTCTGTGAGGATTCTTATGGTATCCTCAAAATCCTCATATGCCTATTAGTTCCTGAGTTACACCGAGAAAACTCTATTTTTTTCCTCACATCAGAGTAGGCTCAAAGCTCCTCATCTACGCTCCTTAGAAAGGCTGCCATATGTTACCATTAAGAAACTTATCCCAACAAATGACGCTCCCAAATTTGACGCATTTTCACCGAAAACTTTAAAATTATCAGTTTTTTTGAAGTTTATGGTGCATTTTGCGTCATCGTGCGCGAGAGGGTTAACATGAACTACAAACAATGTAGTTAATTTTGCAAAATGGAATGCATAAATACTACTGCTCACTACAATTAGAAATCAAATAGAAAGGAGGAGTGTTTACTATAATTTTAGAAAGGAGGAGTGTTTACTATAATTTTCGAGTAAGCACACCCTCATCTTCCAATAAATTAACAAAGGCAGTAACTCTTTGGTGTGAAGGTACGTCCTTCATCACACGCAATGTATCTAACAGTCCCAACAACTTCTTTACACCAACAAACACTCTTCCTTGGCCAACTTCTTTCACCACTTCTGCAATCTGAAATTACAAAAACAGGATATATAGTTAAATTGGATAATTTTGTAATGGGGTATATTCATCCTTACCAGGTGTCACCACTGACTATGTCTTTGGGCCCACGAAGCTTGAACTATTTTGTCAATTATTGTAAATTACCTTTGTTTCTCTGGGACTTGTAACAATTACACCTCAATACAATAAATAATACTATTGTTAATAAAAATGTAGTTGATCATTCTCGTTTTATTCATTGGTAAAAGAGAGAAAATAAATGACCGATGCAAGGTTCTCCTCATTAATTCTTGCATGAAAGCCCTGCAAAATCTAGCAGAATAGGACTTTAAAAAAATTATTTTTATATATATTACAATATTTGCTGAGTATGTGCTTAGGGTGTATCAGTCTCACCTTTGACAAAATTTATCAAAAACATTGAGGCGTCAAGCATCTCAACAGAAAGCTTAACATCTATTGTTTGATCTCCGTGGAGGACACTGGCTTCTGCTTCCAGTGTTACGCTCTGCCCTCAACTCCTGGCCTTAAATGTCATCACCTTTGACCTGCCCACCCTCCTGGTAGTGGCAGGCATCCACCCAAGGTCTTGCTCCACCCCACACAACAAGCAGCAGTCAGTTGGGGGCAGAGTGTAACATGCTGGAAGTGGAAGTTAGTGACCTCACAGACACCCAAACACATGCTAGTCCTAGTGTATGTGTGTGTGGGGGGGTCGAGTTGTTTGATTCCCTGTTTTTTTTTTGATAAATTTCTTCAAAGGCAAGACTGATCCACTAAGCAGGTACTCAGTAAATATTGTAATATAAATAGATTTTTTTAAAAGTCCAATTCTGCTTGATTTTGCAGGGCTTTCATGCAAGAAAGATTTTTAATGAGGAGAACCTTGCAACGGTCATTTATTTTCGCTCATTTACCAATAAATAAAGCAACGAGAATGATCAACTACATTTTTTTCAAAAATAGTATAACTTACTGTATTGAAGTGTAATTGTTACAAGTCCCAGAGAAACAACGGTAATTTATGATAATTGAAAGAATAATTCAGCTTCTTGGGCACAAAGATATAATTGGTGGTGACACCCGTTGACTGGCAACTTTGAATGTACCCAACAGGTGCACCTAACATTACCAAATGTGGGGTACAAACTTGGTGGAGGGACTGTTTTTTGGGTGCCATTAAAGGTAATCGGCTAAAGAGTAGCTTTGCCGGATATTTTGTTTTTATTTATTAATGATCCACGAGACATCCTAGAGTTAAATCAAAGTATGTGCTTATTTTTGTATTCATTCATACACACACTGGTAATATTTCTGTGGAGTCTGATTCACTTATTAGAGTGAAATTCTATTGTGATAAACATTCACAAATTTGTGTCACTGGTAAAAATGAAACTAGTAATGAAAGTTTTGCCACCATGAAATATACACAAAGATAAATATGAAAGCTCACGAAGTCACAATAAGTGACATCACTTGCTTTGCACAGTAAAAGTATGCTATTTTAGGTATCTGATACCCGCAATATAGCGGGCAGCTGCTGCCTCGGCCACAGATTATTGCCACTGCCCGCTGCCTCGGCCACAGATTATTGCCAGATTGTCATACTCAGCCGCTTATATTTCCCGACTTCCTGCCCCAAAACTGAAACTGATTTATAGTTATCGTTAAAAGAGTAAGATCCTGATGTTTCTTGGCAATAGTTAGGTGTCAGAAACCGGTAAATACTGTGCTCTGAGTACGACAATCTGGCAATGGTGGCTATACGTATTTTCATATTGTTGTTCTGTTGTTTATTCAATGTTGTGTTCAAGAAAAAGAATACTCATAATTTAAGTTAGTTTTTGGTTAAAAGGATTCTTTACGATATACAAGTACAGGTAACTCTCGATTTACACGAGTATTGCGTCCCTGAAGAGAGCATATAAATCAAAAACAATGTAAATCAAACGAGAGATAGGTTTTTGTCAAAAAATAAATACCGTATTTTGCGGTGTATAACACGCACCCCAAACTTTAAGACAACAATTTTTTGGGGGGGGGGAAAAAAAAAAAAAAAAAAAAAATTAAAATGCTCAGAAATATGTATGGGTTAAAGAACATTGACAATGTAAAGTTTCCCGAAATTTATATATTTTTGGTGTAATCTTTACAGTTTGAATTGACAAGTGTCCTTGAGTAAAGCAATGAAAATGGCGGCCGGGCTGGTGTTGTGAAAAATACATCCCCGTAAACATACTGATGATGCACAGCTTCTGATATCATAATAAGCATATTATTCCCACCATCACTCGTAGGTTATGACAGACAACTAGGGAAGACACAATTCACATGGTTCTAGTGACACGCGGCATGCAGCTGTTTGTTGTATGGGTGTAATTGTGTGGTTTTCAAACAATGCAAATGGCGGCCAGGCTGGTGTTACGAGAAACATCTCCTCGTACATACTGATTATGTACAGCTTCTGAGATCAAAATTAGCATATTATTCTTACCATCACTCGTAGGGCAAGACACAATTCACGCAGCTCTGGTGACACGCGGCTGTTTGCTGTGTGGGTGTGGTTGTGTGGTTTGTAAACAATGCAAATGGCGGCCAGGCTGGTACTGCATGAAATAACTCCTCGTACAAGACTCATGATGTACAGTTTCTGATATCATATTTACCCCATTATTCTCACTAATATTAATAATTAATAATGAACACATGGATATTTATTTTCTAATATGATTTTTTTATGTAGCTTGTACTGCTACTTAGTCATACAATCGTAAGCCACCTGTGACATCAAGATCATACAAATGGCACCCGACGGAATAATGGGATAACAGCAAGGCATGGGCGATCCTCCACCGATTTAATTTTTGTATAGTAGTTATTTGATCGCCCTGTATTCTATGGTAACGCATTATAAGACAGCTACGGACTATGAAGGATCATTAACAAGAATACAGGTAAGTTTGCAGTTGTTATTGGATAAGACGAAAAACAGACCCGTAAAAACACTCCAAAGAAGAAAAAAAATTAAAAATTTGTACATTCGGCATATAACGCGCAGGGCTAAACTTTCAGGCATTTTTTTATGTGAAAAGGTGCGCGTTAAACGCCAGAGAATACTATTCACTTCGTTCAGTGGAGAGAGAATATTCATATCACCAAGATATCCACTCTGGCACTCGGTCTCAGCCTCACTCGTCTGAGAAAGAAATGAGGGACATCATGAGCGACTGGCTAGTATTAGTACCGGTACCGAGCAGTCTGGTACCGGTACCGTACCATATAGCTGGTACCGTTAGTACCGGTACTGATACCATTACCTGCCCACCCCTATTATTGAGTAGCGTGGCAGCATGGGTACTGTATTGTTGTTCAAGTGGCACGCAGGAAGAACTGAGCTCAGCTGTGTGGCCGCAGCGCCGTGTCAGTCCAGTTGCGTGAGACATATGGTGGCCACTCCATAAAATATCGCGTATAAGTGGAAAAAACGTGTAAATTAAACATTTATTTGGATTTTGGACCCCGCGTTATTTAAAAAACGCGTCAAACAAACTCGCGTAAATAGAGAATTACCTGTATAACATTACCTTCTTTTACTTAGGAAACGTCCTGAATCCTGGATCGGCTATGGTATTGTTAGGTGCGCCTATTGGCAACTAGAAATACCAAATCTCTCTCTCTCAAGCACACACACACACACTTTACACTGCATTGCACCACACCTATCCCTCTGTATTTGAAGGTTTACTATTAATGAATTTGCACATTCACAGATTTAACCCATTATTCATGGATTTACATGTTGGCACAGTTCCCCTAAAATGCACAAATGAATTTAAGCTGTGCTACTCCAAACATTCATCAACATCAGTTGAATTTAATTCCTTTCTCAATATCATATTTTGTGTATCTCTAACAAAATCACTCCTAAGCATCCCTACCCTTCGAATAATAGTATGTAGCTATTATTTGAATGAAAGTCATTGCAAACTGTCTCAACACTTCGTAGCGCGACTATGCCTGCCTAGCCCTACTGCCAACACGCCTGTTTGTTTACGTTTATCAGCCTGCATTATCCAGTTCTTTGAGTTTGGACATGGTAATAACCTCACTCCATGTGACGTCACCACTACCAGCATTTTGACATGACATTACACATGCAAACAAGAGGAAAATGTAATGTTCTTGCACCCATGTTTTGGTGAATATCACACATGAACATTTGAATGGAGACTACCATGGGAAGTTATTTGTACATTTTCACATATTGAAGGTGAATGTTTTTCAATAAAGTTCTTATATATAGTCACATCTGGATTCTTACTTGTTACTCTGGCCCGCGGACTGCCCCCGAAAGTCTCACCTGGCCCTAACTCGGATAACTCTTGATTGCCAACAACACGTTGAGCTTAGTAACTAAACTTCAGTTGATCAACCTGTGATCAGTGAAAGGAGCTGTTTAGGTCTGTACACTCCAGGTGGCACAGGAAAGGGCAGCAGGTGGCCCAGTTAGTTTTATTAGTGTTTTACAGCAAGTATAACAATAATGTCTCTTGATTATGGGGTGCTGGTGCAGTGCAGTGTCAGCACTGCACTCTTGTGTCAAACATATCATAAAATATCAACAAACATGTAAACACATACCTCATCTGGGCTCATTGCTTGCGACTCTTCCAGGACCAGTCTGACATCCTCCACATGTGCAATGTATGGAACCCTGATGACAGCTGTGAAGGCGGAGAGGAGACCCAGCTCTTCTAGCACTGAGCGGCGTTTAGAAGTGCAAACAACAAGGAGCTTGCGACCAGGAGGAGGGGAAGCCGACAGAAGAGAGTACATGGCATCCAAAACAAGGGACTGGTATCGGGGACCAATTGGTGAATAACCCATCAAGTGTTCAAGGTCGTTCATAAAGATGCAGCTCAACTCAGAGCGATATGCATCATCAAATATTTTCTTGATTCTCAAACATTTAGAAGATTCTAAGAATCCAACCATGTCTCGAGAGCTAATTACTTTGATGAAGGGGAAGTCTGAGTTTTTGCACAAATAGGCTGCCAGTGCAGAGGAACCAGCACTTGGGGCTCCTTCAAGCAATATGCAGAGACGACTACTAGTTTCAGGGGATCTTGCCTGCTTCACAAACATTAGTCCCTTTTCCAACAGTTCCCTAGTTGGTCCCCAGTTAACAATTCCTCGCTCAATAAACTGCGACAGGTCTTCATCACTGCTACCAAAAGCAGGCTTCACATCATTTTCAAGGGAATATATAAAGTCTGATCTTGTAATTTTTAGCTTGTCAATGGCCTGTGGATCAACTTCAATTTTATTTCCAAGATGAATGTAGCGCTTCAGGGCTGAGGATGAGGCAGCCTTAACCAGGCCCTCAAGTTCTGCTCCTGAGAAGTTCTTTGTCAAGGTAGCAACCTCTGCAAGATCAACATCATGGTCCAGCTTATTGCTCTCCACCATCTTTGCTGTTTTAATCTTCAGGATGTCAAAACGACCCTGTTCATCAGGAAGTCCAATTTCTACTTGAATTTCCAATCTGCCCGGCCTCAATAGAGCTTCATCCATCATGTCCTTTCTGTTGGTCATGCCAATAACCAGAATATTGTTGAGTTGCTCCACACCATCAATCTTGGACAGCAGTTGGTTGACAACAGTGTCATTGACACCAGTGCTGCCAGCAACAGAACCTCTTTGTCTGCAGATGGCATCAATTTCATCAAAGATGATGATATGAAGCCCAGAGTTTGGTCCCATCCGTTTTTCCTCTTCCTCAGCCTCAGCAAAAAGCCGGCGCACATTGGCCTCAGACTCTCCCACATACTTGTCAAGGATTTCTGGGCCATTGATGATTTTTGGCTCTCGAGCATTGAGCATTTTCCCTATTTGGCGGGCCATCAAGGTTTTGCCAGTACCTGGAACACGAGAATGTTAAAAAGCATAAATAAAGAATTTTTTCATAAATTATTTTACTTGAGCTTCATTCTATTGTAATACAGAAATATAGACCTCTAATTACAATATGAAAGTTGGTTCATGGTAATATCAGTTTTCACTTTAAGTGTTACTTGAGTGATGAGCCTTTTTTAAAAAGCTTTGAGTAAATAAAAACATAACTAGAACTATCATAATCATCAGAGGGAAATATGCTGAACTATGTGTTGCCTCACCCAACCATCAACTCCATTCTACTTGCCCAGATAACTGCCACACTGTACAACACCCAAATTCTTTCCCCTAGGCATTGCCCATGTTCTACACTAAAACCTCACCCAATTTATATCTCCCCTGAGTAATATTAAACTTAGATTTAGAAGCAAGCTGTACAATGTCAAGGAGCAGTTTTGTGGGAAACCAGTGCTCTGCCATTCCCATTTATGCAGTTTTCAAGATAATTCCTCTTCTCCCGTTAGTTTAACTTTTTTTCTTCATAAGACACCCTATTATCCAAAACTATTTTATTCATCAGATCAACAAAGAACCACCAACTGAGTAGTACCTGGAGGTCCAAATAACAGAAGACCTTTAACGTGATTCACGCCCAACTCCTCAATTACTTCTGTTGGAAATACTCTGGAGGCAAAGGCTCTTCTCAGGATATGAATGAATTCCTCATCGAGGCCACCAATTCCCATCTTCTGGAAGTCCCAATCGGCAGAGAAGAGGCTGCTATGGCTTGATCGGGCCTGTAGATATATTTGAAATTAGGTGGATAAAAGCAGGATTGACTGAATACTTTGTTCTAAATAACAATTATTAATGTTTGGTTCCCACAGTATGTTTTCAAATCATTACAAGGTACAGTCTCTGAAACCATTAATACTACAAGTTCCAATATCTGGTAATTTAATAACTTTATAACATGCTTTTATCATTATCCTTTCTCTTTTGCCCACCTTCACCATGCCTCCGAAACATGGGCATGGAATTGAGTCACAGCAAGGGAGAGATATGTACAGCAAAGATGAAATAATTGAGAATAGCATGTGAATGAACTAAACTAAAGCATAGAGACAGCAAGGAAGAATTCCAATTTCCTATTTTGACATTCAAGTATATTATGTTGAATGTTAGTAGCTAAATAGAATTTAAGTAAATATCCAAAATAAAACATAATAATAGTAATAAAAATAATAATAATAATCTTAAACCAACAAAATTACTCTCAAAATTTAAAACAAGACACTTCTTACACAGTTCCTCATGATGACCACTTGACTGACTGTGTCCACATCACAGCTTCATACGTCCATGGGTAGTGAAAGCATGAAAATGATTTTGACAATGTGAATCATTTTCCAGTAATGAAGTAATTTATAATTATGAAACCCAGAGTAAACCTTTTAGCGATCAATATAATATAAATTATGGAGTTTTGACAATATGCTATGCACTAATGCAAATGCATATATCCATATGATTGAGTATATAATACCTTTGCTCTGCCTGTTAGTATGAGGACAGAAGTTGCAGCTTTCTCAAAAATGACAGTAGAATTTGGTTGTAGAACCCCGAAGCTTATCTTCTTAGGTTCACTTTTTGTTCTGCCAAGTAGAGATTCTGGATCAGCAGCTATGGGTAAATAAAAAAAATTATGCTGTATTTCCTGTTCCTAATTAGGTGGCGGTATGTGCTACACCCCATGAAAAAGGAAACACTCGCTTAGTCAGAAGTTACTAAAATGGCCTGCATTTCAAAGTTAAAGGTCTCTCAATCAAATATTTGTCTTGGTAACAGACCAATATCAATTACTCCAATCTTATCGAAAGTCTGAGCATTTCGTGTCCACTAATTTTCTAGGTTTATTGAAAGGTTTGGTTTGTTTTCACCTTGCCAGTTTGCATACCAGAAAAACCTAATGGCCACTGATACACTTCTGAAATTGCACTAGATGAGGGATCCGAAGCCAGACTATTGGTGCAGCATCATGCACAGAAATGTTCACATCGCTCAAGGGTCATATGACTATATTAACCTGTTCCAAACCATGATGTATATACGATGTCATGTCCTGCCACGGGCAGTAAACCATGACATACATATGACGTCATGCCTTAAATAGTTTACCATGGAAAAAACATTTATTTTCTGTGGTTTATCATAGCTTCAGAAAACTTGTGGATGGCTAACCATATTATTTTTACAAGACAAAAAAGAGTTAGAGTTGGAGAGAGAGAGAGAGAGAGAGAGAGAGAGAGAGAGAGAGAGAGAGAGTATGTGTGCATGCATGCGTGTGTGTGAGTATTTACCTAGTTGCCTAGTTGTATTTACCTAGTTGTGAAATACAGGAAAAGAGCCATACTAGGCTTGTACTAGGTGTGTGTGTGTGTGTGTGTGTGTGTGTGTGTGTGTGTGTGTGTGTGTGTATTTGGCATGCTGATTACTGAGTGACAATAATACTTTCCTGCCAATAATTTATATTTTCCGTCAAAACAGTATTTCCAGCGATCGCCACCTCGTTTATGTTTGTGGAGAGGTTTGCAGTTTAAGGCCAGGGTTCGGGTTCAGGAGTGACAATTTTTTTTTTTTTCAAAAAACATTTAAAGTTGTTCTATAAACTCTTAAAAACAAGTTATGTGTAATGAATATGGTAGAAAAAAATCTTGGGGTGGCAACATCAGCAGTATATGAGAAGGATGTATGCCATGGATGTCAGAGGGTGAGGCGTTTTAACTCTTATTTACTCGCTCCAGAAGGGTGATAACTGAACAGTGAAACTTTTACAAGTTATCCTACTTATGGCACGTTGACAGGGGAGGGGTGGAGACACACAGTCACTCCTCAAGGCCAGTGCTTGCTGACATAGCGACGTGCAAGTGTCGCGCGGCGCTGGCTATGAAGTGTATGAAGCTAAGAAGGAAAAAAGAAGGCAGAAAAGGCAGAAGAAGAGAGCAAGAAAAGACAAGAAGGCATCACCTATGAGGCAGGAGGAGGTGACCTGTAGCTGACACGTGCGACACGAACCAAGTAGTTTTGTTTTTTTTATTATTTTTTTTTTGGGGGGGGGGGAATTGGACAATGGATATATTTATTTTTCTATATTTCAATGAAGAAGTGTTTACTTTTTGTTTATTGTGTAAATATCACTATATACTGGAAAAAGCTCATCCAGAGGGAATAAAAATGAGTTACTACCAACCAAAGTGTTTGATGGCCAATATCTCAAAACATGAATCTTCAGCTTCAAAATTTTTTGTACATTTCAAATCAGATGATATTTCCATGAAACTGTGTGCATACATGGATAATTTTATGCTCTTGAAAGTTACGGTCTTTAATTTGAATCATTTCTTAATGTAAAATAAAGAAAAATAAATTTATGTAAAACGTGGATACGGAATCATACAGAGTTCAGATATAATTTCAATTTTTTTTTTTAAATAGATAAATTATAATTTTTAAAAACTGACACCTTAACTTGTTTAGGCAACCATTAAACCATTACCACCTATAATTTCGTACATCTAAGATGAAAAATATTTAATGTAGAACAATTATTTTGCCTGACATGTCATGTCATCGAGTATGACATGACATGACATACCAACAGCATTCTAATCCAGGGAGAACAAAGATACCCAAAAGTGCAAGTTAGCTGCAAAGTTTGAACTCTATATTTCCAATAGTTTATTTTTGACAAATATTTCTTGGAAAACCCAAACTACCACCTTAATATAAGTGCCATTGCTGCTCTAAAACTTCACTAGCCAGTGACCCATAGCTGAACCTTGACCTTATAAGACACAGGGTGATTTTCAAGGTCATTTTTTGGGGGGGGAAAAAAAGTGCGTCTTATAAGCCATCAAATACGGTAAATGGGATTTTTTGGTTTCTTAATTTAAGGTTAACATTTAAAATTGAAATCTACCCTTTCAGAGCCTCAGCTAAATATTTGTTTTAAACAAAATCTCTCTCTCTCTCTCTCTCTCTCTCTCTCTCTCTCTCTCTCTCTCTCTCTCTCTCTCTCTCTCTCTCTCTCTCTCTCTAATATAAATATATATATATATATATATATATATATATATATATATATATATATATATATATATATATATATATATATATATATTGTGTGTTCACTTACTAACCTTCAATTTCTTTGGGAATTATTGAAAGAGCCTTTTTGTCCTGAAACTTCAAAACCATTGGCATCCCAACAGTGAAGCAGTGCCTGTTGAACTGTTCATTGACACACTTTGCCAGCTGATCAGTGTTGAAGGTTTCTGGTGCCATGTTCCTCTTCTGTAGCATGTCAATTTCCAGCACCAGTGTTCCAATCAAGTCTTTGTGAGGATTTGGTACATGAGGCTCAACTGTAATCTGTCAAAATAAACTGAATAAGTTAACACACAGTGTCAGATTAACCTCTTTGGAGCATTACGCCTGACTTGATATGGGGCCCATAACCTATTACAGGTTGAGAATCCTTTATCCAAAATCAGAAAGTCTTTTGAATGCTGACATGATACGTCACAAATGGAAAATTCCACAAAGTGATGGGTAGGTTCCACCACATACAGCTGTTGTGTGCCGCTCAGGGTTGCCAGGTCTATGGTTTACCCGCCCAGCTGGGTCGGTAAACCTACTGCTGCGTCGACACCTTGGGCGTAAAAACATCTGCCCGCCACCACCGCGAGTTTTGGGTGGCTTTTGGGATGGGATTGGGCGGGAACACAGTCCACGACCTGGCAACTCTGGTACTGCTATGCGTTAGTTTGTTGTCAGCAGGTGTCACATCAACACCTTCGCTCATTACTCATTGTGATCACCGCGTGCTGTAAAGATAGTGTTGAAAATGTCAAAAGGGCCGCCAGATTCCAAAATCCAAAAAAATCTAAAATCTGCAACACTTTCGCTCCCAGGGATTTCGGATAAAGGATTATAATCCTGTAAAAGGAAAATCATTAAGTAACCTCCATGCTTTCAGGAATTTTCAGGTATACATCAATATGTCTACTTGAATCATACTGTATGTATTAAAGGCAAACAAAGCAAATAAAAGTCTGAAAATGAGAGAAAAGAATGAAGAACATAGAGCTACAACAACCATACATGGAAAACAATGGAGACACAATAGGAAGATCATTATTCATTCATTGTACATGTGAAAAACGAATCTCTTTGCAATATGTGGAAAACCTGAGATCACAGAGAAGCTATGCATCCTTAATGTACAGAAAAGAAACTAGACATGCCCTCCCCCTTACTTGAGAGCAATCTCAATACACTGCAAACATGTTAAATTAGCATTTTTTCACAGTATTCAATATCATGTCAATCAGTACTAACTAGCAATAACAACAGCATATATGTAAATTCCATTCATGCCCTGCTGAAGTCAGCAGAAAAGACATGAAGTGAAAATACACAAGTAAAAAATATTTTGAGATAAAAGTGGGCTTAAGACAGGGGTGTGTCATGTCACCATGGTTATTCAATATTTATATGGATGGTGTTATTAGAGAAATGAAGGGCAAAGGTGAAGTTGGAGTAAGAATGTTTGATGAGGGAAGGAAGTGGGTACTGAATTCGATACTGTTTGCTGATGACACGGTGCTCATTGCAGAAAATAAAAGTGACCTACAAAATTTGGTCAGTGTTTTTGATAGTGTCTGTAACAGGAGAAAGCTGAAAGTAAATGTCAACAAAAGTAAAGTGATGGTTTGTGAGCGAAGTAGAAGTGAGGTTGTAGATTTTGTATGCCCAAACAGAGTGGGAATTAAATGTGAAAAAGAATGCAAAATAATTTTGAATGGTGAAGAAATGGAGAAGGTCAATGAGTTTAAGTACCTTGGATCAGTTATGTGTAAGCATGGTGGTATGGAGGGAGAGATAAGAGAAAGGGCATTGCAAGGAAGGGTGGTAGGGTCTTTGGGACGAATCATGAATGGCAGAAGTGTGAGCATGGAAGTAAAGAGGGATTTGAGAAATACAATAGTACCAACCCTCACATATGCATGTGAAATGTGGGCCTGGAATGAAAGTCAGAGGTCTAGAGTGCAGGCAGTGGAAATGAGTTATCTGAGGAATGCTTGTGGTGTGAGTAGAATGGCTGGAATGAGTAATGAAAGTGTGTACGAGCATTTTGGAATGTGTCACAGGGATGAAGGGAAGAAGTGTGGAGTGGTGGAAGAAGTGAGCGACAGACTTTAAAGTGGTTTGGCCTTGTGGAGCGAATGAAGGAGAGTAAGATGACCAGAAGGGTGTATGTGAGTGAGATAGAGAGAGGGAATGCTAGAGGATGACCTCCAGTGAAACGGAGGGATAGGGTGCAAGAGTATGTTAGGGAGAGGGGGGAAAGATCTTTCAGAAACTTTGAGCAGGCAAGGAGGGAGTGTCTGGATAGAGAAAGTTGGAAGCTCTTCTGCCGTGGCCATCCCCTGGTGGGAGCTCCTAGGAGCAGGCGTCGATGAAATGATGATGATGAATGAAATTATTATTTTTTTTTTTAAGAGGAGGTAGTGGCAGAATTATTATCCTATGACACCTGACGGTGGGCTCATATCACCGATTAGTAATGACTTCCTTCTTACCTCCTGCTCCAAAGAGAGGTATGCATGCTTGCGCTGGATGGCATTGAATCCCACATAGCCAGGTTTGACCCCTTGATGACGGATGATGGTATAGACAAAGGATCCCTGGCCAGTGTTCACCTTTACATATCTGCAAAGTGAACGGTACACCTCAGCCTTTGTTTTCTTTTGGGTTGTTTTTTTATTTCTTGAAACACAGATCCTCAGTGTTATATATTTACCTCTTATTTGCAGTAGGCCCTGGGACTTTCACCCATTTTTCCATCACTATCCTTTTCAACATGAGTAATATATAACTCCCCTTAGAGAAGTTAATCATGATACATCATACAGCAGACAGAGAATCAAAAACAATGAAATAAGGTCTCAAGCTATTGTTGTAAAGTTTAAATTATCATGTTTTGTGGCAACCAAAATTCACTTACTGAACATGCTGAGGAAAGTCACTGCCACAGACAATAACACAGTTAGTATAAGACAGTTCCTCTGCTGGGCATTTTGCAACCTTCATCTTTGTTCTGAAAAGAAAAAATGAATAATGAATAAAGTATAAGTACCCAAGTTACATAGATTTCCTGGACAAAATCAACATTATAACCAGATTCTCTATTTGCACAATGGGAACACAGTAAAAAGAAGACTAAACTGCACGTTTTGTGAATAACCATTAGGGTGGCTTTACATTTTGTTCATTTTGAGTTTTTCAAAAATTTATGTATCCATTAAGCTCAGTAAAGGGAATTTCTCTGGTTTAGAGAAAATCTCATGAATTTAATAGGTTTGCATATTAGTAATACTATGTACTATTTTCCTGACCGACTTTTAAATTCTGACCATGTGCCAGTAAAACTATCTGGATGAGATACACTCTACCAGCCAAACTAGTCTTTCTCCAGCCCATCCATTTGCATACCTGGTCGGCATATCTGTCAATGTGTTATGGGTCAACCCCCTCCCATGTTCTGTCTTAGTTGGCCAGACCCCAGATTGGTGGTGGCCCCACCAGGTAAGAGAACCAGGTATGAAATCCCCCAAAATCCATATTCCTTCAGGTCTCAAAGTTTGGGTAAATAGTATCTGTAGCTTCACCTGTCTCACAATAGCATACAAATTCTTTATTGCTGGGAAGTTTTGATGTTTTAACCCTCTCCCGCACTGTAAGTTTCTATTCCACTCACCATGCATTTCTCAGGCCCGACCGGCCTTTTTTTCCGCCATGATACTCTACATTCCCGGACGTATTTTACCCTCACAAATATATTGTACCCCAATAAATTTGGTATCAATGGCTTCACAAAGACTTGTACTAGAACATGCGCAAATAAAAATAGAGGAAAATAAAAAATACAAACTCATTTCAGGTCTCCGTATAGAGTATTGTAGACAATAAATCCTAAGTACTATCTCTTTCCTAGCTAGCTAGCTCAAAATTTTGTGGGCCAATTTTTTTGCTGAATATATGTTTCGAAGTAGAATTTAGTGAGAATTCTTATGATATCCTCAAAATCCTAATACGCCTATTCGTTCACGAGTTACACCAAGAAAACTTTATTTTTTTCGAGGTGACCGACCCCTCCTCCCTCCTCCTCATCTACACTCCTAAGAAAGGTTGCCATATGTTACCATTAAGAAACTTATCCTAACAAATGAAACTCCCAAATTTGACACACTTTCACCAAAAAAAATTTAATAAATTTTTTGTTTTTATTTTGCGTCATCGTGTGCCAGGACCTTTTTACCCATGATGACATGAAACGCATCATCATGCGCAAGAGGGTTTATTAATCTGCTAACTTTTCCTTGTGGAAATCACTATGTAGATTCCTGAGTTTCCCTAACCTCTTCTCAAAACTAGTATTTTTTGTGAAAACTAACATAAATTCATAGCTAACACACCAAAACTCATAAAAAATAAAGCAGATTTATCCTCACAATATGCAGAAATGAGGAAATATATGCACTCATGCCTACAAAACCATGAGGAAGGTGGTGGCCTGTGCTGCTACTGGAGTTGAACCCTTGCATTGACCACTGTAGTGAAAACTGCACATTGCAAGGTGTATAACAAGAATTTATCATTAACAATTAAACTAAAGAAATCTAACCAAAACTAACATCGGGGAAAATTTACGAAACCTTAGCCACCTCTGGCAAAGTTAATACATACATAATGGATTTCTTTTTGGTCCCTGAATGCAGTGCAGTAACAAGTGACTTCCAGAAAGGAAAAAGAATCCAATTCAGGGACTATTTATTGTTGAAAATAGGGGATAATAATTCACAAAAGCGTCGCCTCCTCTGGCGACGGTGCCGCCGACACAGCCGCAAAATAGCTTGCAGAGGGTTTGGGGTGGGGAGCATATTTAAACTACCAACCGAACTTTATGACCTAACAGCTAACGGGGGGGCTTTGCCCCCCTTGACCCCCCTTCTAACCAGGGGGGGAAGAGCCCCCCTGGACCCCCCCTCATGTATATGCGAATTATTTCTGCAAGGAGGTATTTATCGCAACACCGACAGCACCGTCGCCATGGCGGCCGCCGCCAGAAGAGGCGACGCTTTTGTGAATTATTATCCCCTATTTTCAACAATAAATAGTCCCTGAACTGGATTCTTTCTCCTTTCTGGAAGTCATTTGTTATTGCACTGCATTCAGGGACCAAAAAGGGTAAAATTCTAGTGTTTGCCCATACTCCCCCCTCCCCCCCATATAAGCCTGGGGACCTGGTGGGAACACGGGGTTTCAGGTGGGGGACACGAAATCCGTCGCAATCGCGTATTTTTTTAGTGGGGTGGGGGGGTGCGGGGGGATAAAAACTCCCTAGATCTAGGGAAATTCCCTAAATTTAGGGATTTATCCTCCCACCACCACTAAAATAAGAGTTTGCGACAAATTTAGTGTTTCCCATACGGAAACCACGCACTCACTGGATCCCCAAGCTTATTTTGGGAGAGAAGCGTAGTGAACCCACCAAACGATGCTCACCTCACCATCTGGTGTGGCGCCGGAGGCCATCTGCCCTCACATAAACCGCCTACACTACACTCATGCCCTCTCTCTCTCGTAGGTTGTCACCTCATCGCAAGGTTTCTGTCCTCCAAGTAGAGTACGTGGCACCAAACACAGTGTATCTTCATTGTTTATCACTGACACAAGCAAAACCACCGGCATCCATGATCTGTCCAACGCCGCGCTTTAAACAGTACTGCGGGTTCTACAGCAAGTGCAGGCTCTCGAACCTCCTGCCCGAGCTGTTCGAACACGTGAATCCTTACTGACCGCATTTTGAATCTGCTTCACGGGTTCGTATTCCCAGTATACAAGGTGATTGTGGATATTGACTCCGCGCCTCCAGAATACGATAATACGCCTCCATATATCATAGTTAAAAAAACAAAGTACTACTTAAAAGTAAAGAAGAAGCCAAATTAATCCCCTTCTCCCAACGATCTTGGGGGACCCGCGGGAAGTCGGGGTATTTGGGTGGGGAAGCATATTTAAACTACTCCAACCGAACTTTGCCCCTCTCGACCCCCTCCTCTTAAAGTACCCCATCCGAACTTTACGACCTAACAGCTAACTGAAGGACATTGAACACAGGTAACCTGCGTTCGAACCTGCTTCATGCGTTCGTATGTGATACCAAACCTGCTTCACGCGTCCGTACGTGCTACCAGTAAGTAAATACATAGTCGTATATGACGGTTGCAAGATTCCTATGACGTAAATTACTTAACATTTAGATGCTTCATTATGATCTTAATGCTGTAATGGGGGGGCTTCGCCCCCTCGAACCCCCCTTTGGTATGGAGAGTGAGTGAAATTGCGTGGTTTCCGTACGTTGTAAAAAAAAACCGGAATGTATGAAGTTTCCCTACATCTAAGTAATTGTAAGGAATTTCCCTACATCTAGGGTATTTTTCAACCCCCCATACCTCAAAAACTATGCATTTACGACGCATTTCATGTTTACCACTGCATTCCCCAAAGTCTCAATGGCCCCCTAGCCAATTTTGGTTGCGAGGGGTGAGTATGGGCAAACACTAGAATAATACCCCAAAAAGAAATCCATGATGTAAGTATTAACTTTGCCAGAGGTGGCTAAGGTTTAGTAAATATTATCCCTAACATCACCTAATGAGGGGGTCTGTCACCCTTGACTTTTTATTTTAAACCAACCATGCCTAACATCATCGAATGGGGATGGCTTCCCCCATTCACCCCCTCAGGGTAGCCATTTCAATGGGAAATGGTTATCGAGAGAGGAATAGTATGACATAAGACGTCAGAAAAAGGTAATTGTGGAGATTCACTACACGCCTCCAAAATACAATATCACGCCTCCATATTATACTTAAGGGACGAAATACATGTCCCTTAACCATAATATGAAGGCGGAAAAACTTAAAAGTAAAGAAAAAGTGGTAAAGGTATTGAAAAGGCATATTATAAATACATACGCGCGCTGTTTTTGCTGGTGTCGGCAGCGGTGGCAGTGTTGCCAACGATCCGGTAAGCGATGGCACGCTAGGTTAGTGATGGTACGTTTAATTAGCGATAGCCCACACATGTGAGACCACCTTTACCCAAAGGGTTTTGTGAAGGTTTGGGCCGGGTATAGTATTGGGTAAGGGTGCGTGTTAAAAAAAAAAAAATAACCACGCATGGTGGACCTGGTCTCACATGCGTGGGCTAATCGCTAACTAAACGTGTAGTGCGGCGACGGCCTGATGAACGAGCCTCCCATAACCCACTTAGCCAGTGGGGTACCTCTTTGGCCGACTCGGTAAGGAGTGGCTCTCCCGTCACGCTGGTTGCGGGTTCAATCCCAGGCAGCCGGGGAATACCCTCACTTTGTCTTGATTAATTTCTCGTGTTATTTCGATACACGCAGAGGCCGTGTTGAGAAATAGGAAGGATAGAAAATAAGCTCGTCGGGTCATTACACTGGTGGCATAGCGGTGGGCATCCTCTCCTGCAGTTCTGTTGAGTTTCCCCGAAGGGGTAACATGTAGGATGGCCCATGCTCCGAGGGTAATAGAAAATGGGAGAGTTGGAGGTATGTCTCAAAGGGACATTGTGGAGTTATGTCTCAAAGGGACATTGCCAACACACAGAAATTAATCTACATAGGGGGGAAAGCCGTGTAGTGCGGCGACGGCCTGATGAACGAGCCTCCCATAACCCACTTAGCCAGTGGGGTACCTCTTTGGCCGACTCGATAAGGAGTGGCTCTCCCGTCACGCTGGTCGCGGGTTCAATCCCAGGCAGCCGGGGAATACCCTCACTTTGTCTTGATTAATTTCTCGTGTTATTTCGATAAACGCAGAGGCCGTGTTGAGAAATAGGAAGGATAGAAAATAAGCTCGTCGGGTCATTACAAACGTACCATCGCTAACCGGATCGTTGGCAACACTGCCACCGCCGCCAACACCAAAACAGCGTGCGTATGTATAATATGCCTTTTCACTACCTTTACCACTTTTTCTTTACTTTGAAGTTTTTCCGCCCTCATATTATGGTTAAGGGACATGTATTTTGTCTCTTAAGTATAATATGGAGGCGTAATATCGTATTTTGAAGGCGCGTAGTGAATCTCCACAATTACCCAGAAAAAAAAGTGTCAAACTTCAGAGAAGAGGTAGAGTTGGAGACTTGGAGGCATATGCTATAGCTACCCGTGGCCTTAATGCTCATTTCTGTCTCATTGGCCCTCGAGACTGTGGTAGGTAAGAACCCATGTCCCCGGGCCAGAAGGCAGGTGTGACATCCGGGTTACCATTGTTTACCTTCCCCAGGCATCCATTTATTGCCACCCCAAAAGGAAGGATTAACAGCTGGGTGAGATGGGTGCCAACTGCCCAGGCCGGGATTTGAACCCAGACCTGCGGATTCATAGGTAAGCACGAAAACCACTACACCACACTGCAATGGGTGTAAAACTAGATAAATACCTAAGTGTGAAAGTGATGTGGAAATAAGAAAATGACTGAAGGAATTGTTGCTCAAATAAACGGAGATCGTAATGCATTGCGTTGGTAGAGGCAGAGGAAGGTAGGGGCAAGTCATGTTACGGACAGAGGTAGGGTCAGGTCACGTTACTGGCAGAGGTAGGGTCAGGTCACATTACGGCAGCCACGTCACCGCCTGTCCCTCCCATCCCCGCCCACCAAACACAATAACTAGGAGGCGGTTCCCGTTGATCTAGGAGGTTGGACCACACTTACCTTGAGATAGAGGGGTGATTGGACTTTACCGACGAGCTCAACGATTCTCACATGCGTCAGTGTCAGCAGTTAAAGCAAAGACAACACATGATCAGCTGGGTGAGACAGCAGCGGGGACTGGGCTAGAATGGGTACAGGTTCACAACTTCACACGCTTGGTCCGAGTCTTGATCTCGGCTCGGGGGAGGTATGAGGTAGAGTCTCTTGATAGATCTCTATAAAGGGACTCTAGTATGAGGGAAACTTGAGTCCCTTGATCTATAAAGGAACTCTAAGGGAAGCCTGCTGGAAGGTGATCTTCTTTTCCGAGCTAGAGTAGAACTAAAGCTCCCTTGGGGTATATCCCCAACGAAATACACACAAAAAAAAAAAAAAAAAAAAAAGATGGTGTTTGCCTGTTTGGATGTGCACTGTCAGATGTGTGACAAGGGTGTGGATTCGATGAGACTGCGGAGCATGTCGTGTGTGAGAAGCATGACAGAGAAAGAACGAAAATAATGCTTGTGTTTTTTACTGAAATGGGACGTGAAGTGGATGTGTTTGCTGAGAGTGGATGGTGCTGATGGCTGGAATGAGGGGTCATGAATGAGTGATTGAAACAATGAAAGAGTTTTGGAATTGTGACATCAATATCAGGATCAAGTGGAGGAACAATAGTGGACAATTTTACCTAGAATTACATATAATTTCAGGACCCAGACTAAGTGTGCCAGATGTGTGATAGGGGTGTGGACAAGACTGTGCAGCATGTAGTGCTGGAATGCAAGAAGTATGACAGGGAGAGAACGAAGATGATGCATGTGTTTCTGAGTGAGATGGGACGTGGAGTAAACGGGAGGACTGGAAGGGAGTGGATGGTGCTGCTGCTGGGGCTCAGTGGAGAGACGAGTGGACGAGTGATTGAGGCATGCAGTGAAAGAGTTCTTGGAAGGCATGTGGCGTGCAAGATGTAGGGAATGATATCTTGCCCCGAGAACATTGACTTCCCGCAGTTTTTTTTTTTTTTTTTTTTCACAGGAGCTGCCGATATAAAGGCCTGGCTGGGGAGAAATCCCGAGCCACCTGTGTCATCAAGATCAAGATCAAGATTGATCTGTCAATGTACCCATTCTAGCAAGGCCCCTGCGGAACGCCCCCACAGGCAGGTTGAATGTCAGAAGTAGACGTTTCACAACAACACTCCTTCAGTTTCTTCAAGCTAAGAATTATTACATTGTATATATATATATATATATATATATATATTTATATATATATATATATATATATATATATTTATATATTGTCGATTCTAAAACAATCTCCCACTCCCAAGTCGCCCGTGGTGATTGTCACCTTAACTACAAGACAAGACTTCATATATATATATATATATATATATATATATATATATATATATATATATATAGATATATATATAGATATAGATATATATAGTCTGTTTCACTTAATCTGTCCACCACCAAAGCGGGAATTTTTATGGAGGTGGCACCAGCGCACTTCTAGTTCGTGAATACCTTCTTAATTCCTCCAAGGTGAATAAGTGAAAATCAACTATTGATTGATAGTTTATTGTTGCAGGTAAACAACAAGGGAGAAGGGAGGAACATGCCGTCCCAACCCCCAGGCAGGATGTTGTCATAGACATTCAAGCTTATTTTTCAATTATATATTTGAATGTTTATGTATAAAAAAAAGTCCTTTGCTTCGAATCTAACATACATGAACAGAGAGACTTGTATCAAGTAACATGGTCACGTTATGCTCGAACGATGTATGGGTTTTCAAATTCATTAATTGATAGCTCATTTCAAGTATATTAAAAGACATCTGGCTCTGCAAATGCAAATAAAGGGTATCTTAATAATTTGCTGCATGTAAATAACGCTTAATAATCGAAATAATAACTGTTGAATGCGATGGTAGGCTATTTCGCATATTAATTAGGCTACCCATGTTATTTACATATTGCAACACATCAAAATTCCTTATGTATAGACACTTGCAGAGCCCGATATCACTTGATATACCTGAATGAGATGAAATATGGGTATCTAGAAGGCTATAGAATAGATCGTTCAAGTATGATCAGACTGTACTGTATTAATATATCGCTGCAAATCGGCATGTTTGCGGTTCATATAAGAGGGCTTGAGGGTTTTTTGTATACACAAATATTCAAATATATCACTGAAAATATAAAGTTGATCTTCCACGCAATCACGAACAAACAATGCGCAGGTGCCATATGCACATCTACGTTTGCGAGTGGACAGACGGAATGAAACGGACTATAGAAATCGAATCACCATTGCCATCACGCGGAACCCAACTGGAAACAGACGTGAGAAAAAATGCACTCTTCCACCTCCGTAACACTATTATACGTTTGCGCGTTTCTCCACAAAAATGGGAAGCACGATGCAAAGTTGCGCGCAACATGACTGGTTCATCTCATCACTCGCATACAAGTTTTATGTTGTGAGGCATGATAAACCTTGTCACTATATATATATATATATATATATATATATATATATATATATATATATATATATATATATATATATATATATATATATATATATATATATCAGTTCATTATTTATCAATTTACCACAATTATAAGTTTTGCCCCTTCACCTTTTCCTAGTCTCTTAATTTTTCAATGTTAAAAAGAAATCAGTTTTCAAAGTATTGATTGATTGATAAGTTTATTGTTGCAGGCACAACAAAGGAGAAGGGAGGAGCATGTCATCCCTACCCCCAGGCAGTACAGAGTGAAGTTAGTACAATGAGATGGAGAAAAGTACATACAACACTAGGGGCCAGTCACAAGGGACTGTACACAGGAGTTATAAACTAATGGCAAATTTAGAAGACTTGGTTAAGGCAAGAGACAGGAGTTGTTTGGCTTCCCTCACATGAAATGCCAGAATTTTTCTCTTTACAACACTCACACACGGCCACTGTGTGTAACGAAACACACGAGGAATTAATCCAGACAAGGAAAGGTTTGCTGGTGCCGGGGATCGAACCCGCAACCAGCATAACGGGAGAGCCACTCCTTTACCAGTCAGCCAAAGAGGTACCCTGCTGGCTAAGTGGGTTATGGGAGGCTCACCCATCAGGCAAGTCGTGTCATTACACGGCTCCCCATTCCAATTTAGATTAATTTCTGTGTGTTGAGTTCCCGTTTTCCATGAACTTCAGAGAGCATGGGCCATCACTCTACCTGTTACCCTCTCGGGGTGACACAACAGAACCACAGGAGAGGATGCCCACCGCTTTTGCCACCAGTGAAATGCCTGAATTTTTTCTCTTTTCTACACTCCAACACGACCACCGTGTGTAACGAAACAAACGAGAAATTAATCCAGACAAGGAAAGGTTTGCCGGTGCCGGGGATCGAACCCGCGACCAGCGAGACGGGAGAGCCACTCCTTAACCAGTCGGCCAAAGAGGTACCCCACTGGCTAAGTGGGTTATGGGAGGCTCGCCCATCAGGCAAGTCGTGTCATTACACACAACTGACGAGGTCCGCAGACGGAGAGGCATGTCCGGCAGTCTCCACAGCCTGGGAACCGCAGCTGGAGCTGGATGTAGCTACTCGTAGAGAACAGGGCCTGCCATCAACAGTCACATAGCCATGCCAGGAGGGGGAAGCAGGTGAGGCAGCAACAGGAGCAGAGCTTGAGTCTACCTGGCCCCCAGCGGGGACTGCAGGGGCAGGTGAGGACTCACGGCCAGAGCCAGGGGAGAGGTGGGGGGGTCCAGAGGAAGGTGGGGCAGTCTGCAAGGCATGATGAGCAGGGGACTGGGGGCCGCTGGCTGACTGGAGAGGCGGAGGACGGGACCCGCCATCAGCAGCCGCAGGACTCGTGCCAGGAGGATGACAAGGTGCAGGAGTAGCAAGCTGAGCTTCCACAGCAGTGAGGCACTTCACAACTTGAATCAGTACAGCCGAGATGTTGGCCATATCCTTCTGGAGGATGAGCAGGAGACTAGCAGAAGGATCAGGAGCAGGAGCAGAGGCTGACTGTCACCCAACGGGGCCAGTAGGGGCGGGAGAAGACTCACGGTAAGTGCCAGGGGCAGGAGAGGACTCACAGCCAGCGCCCAGAGAGGGGTGGTGAGGTCCAGAGCCAAGTGAGGGACGTTTCCAGGCATTGTAGGCAGGAGGCAGTGCAGGGTGATAAGTAGGAGTGACATGCTGATGGGTACTGAAGAAGGGTGCAGGTTTTTTGGGACACGCAGTGGAGGAAGCATTATGTGGGCCACCACAGTTACAGCAACGCGCTGGAAACTTGACACCTTCCTGGATCTGTTTTCTACACTCTTCCGAATGGTGGCGGCCAGCACAGTACCTACACTGAGGCAATGACCTACACTTCCACTTCTTATGGCCCCACCAACTACAGCGTTGACACAGGTTCGGCTCAGGTGTGTAAGGGAGGTCGCCCTCTACCGAGCCAAGGAGTTGTGGGCCCGCTGTCTGCCCCACAAATGGTCTCTTCACAAACAGAAAACCAGGAGGTGTAGCCAAGCAGGTAACAGACACATAAGTAGGCACATCAAAGACAATAACCGCCCTCGGGACTGCCTCCAGCAGACCAGGACCTCCCCTTGAAAATCTTCCATGACCAGCATATCAAACACAGGCCCATCATCCAACGTAATGTAGGGGACGTTCCTACCTTCTTTGAACAGCGGGGAGGCCTCAGGGTGTTGTTGGAGGAGAGACATGAACCAGTGATGCTTGGAAGCAGTTGACTGTTGTTGTGTTGTAAGTGGCCACAACAAGCGACGCCGCGGCGTCTCCAACGAAGCCTGAGTGTGAACAGGAGCACCCACAACCTCCGACGTCTCCATTACGGTGTCCTGACCCCCCCCCCCCTCTCCTCCCCGGGGTCAGAAGTAACGGGGTCCACATCTGCAGCAGGTGATGGAGCAGCCACTTCTGAGCGCAGGTTCTTCTGGGCATGGGGTACGATGGCAGCTTGTAGCAGACAACCATCAGAATTGGCAGTCAACACTGCCAGTGCTGACTGAAGCAGGACTCTGTGAGCGCTCTCCGAGGTCCTTCCCAGAGAGTGAAGAGGCATATGCTCCTGCTGAGGGACAAGCCGACTGGAGTAGGCAAGGCGGCATTTGTGAACCTTGGGCCTCATGGGAACCTCAAGGCGAGGAGGCGCGTGAGGCACAGCCGACTCACATGCTAGCAAGAGGGTTTTCAATGTATGGTGAATCAGCTTCAACTAATCTGGACAGCCTGTTTCCTTTTCTTCGGTTCTTGTCCCTCTCCCTGAAGCATACCTTGATAGATACTCTTCCACCCTTTCGCCTTCTTTTTTCAGGGGGGTGGGAGGTGAGGGCCACACTTAATCAGCATTTCTATAAAATATAGTAAATTCCAAAACTGCTTTGCCCTTTAACTCATATAATGTAATTGTGTTTTGCCTTTCAGTCTATCCATTGCTACTCTGTTTTCTACATCAATTTTGATACTTCCTGCTGCATGAGTTGGGTTACTGCATGCATGCCTTCTCCCCTCCTACAGCAACAAACAAGACTTCTCAAGTTCTCTCAAGTTTAATGTCTTGATCTTTCATCATGGGTGCAGGGATCACTGGTAACTCAAGCTGCAATAATTTAAAAGAAAAAATACTTTAATTCAAAATAAGGCAAGTCACCTATACTTTCTGATCATTCAAGAAATTTTCATATAGAATAATCCATTTTAGTAACTTGGGACACTATAAATAAGTAATCAAATGTAATTCACACATTTATTACAGTCTAACAAAAGTCCTTGAAGACTTTAAATAACTGGTTGTCATTTCAACAATGATCAAGTAACAGCTTGCAGTATACTTTTACAGACACTTCAGATAAAAACATTGTATGGTAACATTCAACAATAAATTACCATAAAATATAAATACATATAATAGTGAACAAAATGTGAACAGTCATGAGTAACTTCAAGACCACAGCACATGTTACTCATGACACATCCCAAAGGTCAAGTCAGGCTACTGGCTGCTGTATTTCAGCCTACCCCAGAATTTCTTTCATTGGTATGTACCACAGATCTCTACAATCAAACTATAAGTGATATATATATAATATAATACAAAAAACAGGTCACCCCCCCTCTAACCCCTCCTCCACACACAAAACCACATTTGCTGTAAATTTTTAATTTATTTCATGGACAGACCAAGACGCAATTTAGAAAATCAAAATCAAATTGGGACACTTCTTAGATTCAGTTCACAAAGAAATTTGAATACTTGATTTACTTGCAAACATACGTTTCATTCTTTAAGTTCTTAATTCATATTGCTATTATCAGCTAAATCAATAAACTAGTCACATTAGTTTATGACAGACACTGTAGGATAATGCTCATACAATGGCATTAAAATTTATATATCTACTCCTTTCGTTAAGCTGGGCTATAGTAAAATTTAATGGAATCAACAAGCAGGACTTCTCAAGAGCACTGTTTAACTTCCTTTAAATATATTTTTAACAAGACTAAACAACACCACAATTCTCCACAGATTTGTTGAAGATGATAGTATTTATGGTCTAGATATATATTTTCTATAGGAAGAATACATAAACACCTCTAGCATGTACATTATATTGCAATAAACTCCAGCATATAAGTCAATTCAGGCTATAAGCTCACTTCCCTTTCAGCAGTTAAAATTCCAGATCACATTCAGTTTCCAGCAAATTCATTGACCCTAAAACTCAATATGAGAATGCAAATAAAACTCTTGGTTTTAGATTTCTAATTGCTTCTTCACAAAGCTTCATGCATTGTGACTACAGCAGTAATGAAAGTAAAGGTAATGGTAAATATGATGACAGATACAACGTAGAGTAAATCTTGGTTCTTGGAAACTATGAGTTTAAGTGAAATGGAATCCACTTCGCTATATCTCCACACAACCACAAAGTGTGCACTTAAGAAATTAATCCAGACCAGGAAATTGTTTTACCGGCACCGATCGAATCTATGACCAGCGAGATGGGAAAGTCACTCCTTAACCAGTCGGCCAAAGAGGTACCCCCCTCACAGAGTGAGTTTGAGACTTTCCCATCAGGCAGGTCATGCACTACATAACAAAACCAATTTTTTATAGGATAATTGATATCAATAAGAGTTAGTTTCCTGCAGCTTTCTCCTAGTAAGAAAATACATACATTATTAAACTTCTAAATAGTGACAAAAACAAAAAAACAAAAAAACAAATTTAATACTTAACTAACTAATTTAACAAATAGAATATTTAACACTTTCTTTGAACGTTCAATTCAGCTTGCCATAACAAATATGAAAATTATTGAAGATTATTTCCTCAGAATAAGACATTCTTTTGCATTTCTAAAGATGCTGCACAAACTTTTACACCTTCCATACAAAAAAAAGAGGGAGTGCCTATCACGGCCAAGTCTGGGTAGCCTGAGCATGTCTTTACCTAGTTTACCTAGTTGTAGTTTTACAGGGCCTGGGCTTACGCTCGTGTGGTCCCGTCTCCATATCTGTACTTGTCCAGCTTTTCCTTAATGTTGTGCACACTCTTTGCCGATACAACATCCTCACTTAGTCTGTTCCAAACCTCTATGTTTCTTTTATGGAAGCTATATTTCTTTATGTCTCTCAAGCATCTTCCTTTCCTCAACTTTTACTGTGCCCTCATGTGTTGCTGACGTTTCTTCCTTCTCTAGTAGTAACAGCTCATTGTCTACTTCCTCCATTTTAATCAATAGTTTATAAATTTGTATCAGGTCTCCTTTCTCTTTTTGTTCCAGTGTTGGTAGGTCCATTTCTTTGACCTTTCTTCATATGACAATCCCTCCAGTTCTGGAACCATTTTTGTTGCCATCCATTGTATTCTTTCTATTTTTTGGGGGGGTTCTTCTTATGGGGAGACCACACCGTTTCTGCATATTCCAATTTTGGTCTAATCATAGTGGTTATTATCTTTATCATCATATCCTTATCCATGTATATAGTGGAATGTTAATCCTATTTCTTACCATTCTATAAGTACCATCGAATATCCTATTAACATGACTCTCAGGCTGTTGATTATCCTGAATTGTCACTCCCAGGTCTCTTTCTTCTTGAACTTTTTTTAATATCAGGTATTTCTCCATCTCCCATTCTATATGTCCATTTTGGTCTTCCTTTACTCTTTCCCATTTCCATTACATGACATTTCTTCACATTGAACTCCATCTCCCATTTCATACTCCAGTCCCATCGCCAGCTGTGTTGTCCACACATCACCTGTGGATTGTTTTCTATCACATCCTCAATTTCATTCCAGCTTCCTTCTATCCTTCTCTCTCTGGCCTTCCTTTTTACTAAGATCCATCTATCAACAAGAGTGGTGGCAAACCAGGTGGTATCTGCTCCACAGATGGTGGAAAACATAACATTCCTCCTCTTTCCTTTCCTTATCACTAAGACTCATCAATACAAGGGGGACCAGACTGAAGGAAAAATAATAATCACAATAAATAGATAAATAAATAAATCGTACCAACTTATTGTTCATACATGTACTACCACCCAATAGTCCAGCATATCTGATAATGCAGCATGAGGCTGGTTCGCTGCAAAATGGATTAACAAACTTTTACTGAATATGGTAATGATATGACTAAGAAATTAATAATGAAGTCTGCCATGTAATTACCTGTGCTTTACAAACCAGTGCAAACAAAGACATCCAAAACACTTATAATCATAATGTTATTCCCATGAGTCTTCTGCAAAATAGTGCTATATTATCAATTACAATAAAGAAATAAAGGCAAGTGATATAATCCTTCTGAAATTAATTCAAGAAATTACAGAAGTGGGAATTATAAATTTCTCATTTGTTGTCATGATAACACAGAATTAGCTCAAACATATATTATGGGTTTAGTTTATGCTAAAATGTTTCATTTTCAGATACTTTGTTGCTTCACACATCCCTTTCATCCAATGCTCTGTTCAAATCAGAGATTATTGTCTTTATTTAATTCTACACAGACTTCAGAATATTTAACACTTTAACTCAAATTTGCATTTTATAAAATAATACCGGTATTTCAAATACACTGCAATATAAATAACACTCCTATACTTTGTGTTTGAACATCTGTCTGATAAGTTTGCTACAATATTCATTTATAATCCTGCATAGAAACAATATGCCTATCATTATTCTTAATACTACTGAGATGCCAACATGATATTATATGATACTCTACAAAACACTTGGTGAAATGAGGGATACAGATGAGAACACCTACTCCCTTCACACACTTAATCAAAAATAGAGACAGCACTGAAATAAAACAATCAGTATAATGTTATTTATATGACTCGTGCATCAATGCTGCATGTTCTTGGTCCAGATCAGGGGTTATAACAATTACATTATCTGAATACACAAGTTATTAACAAAAATAAGATCAAGAACAAGCATCATCATTGGTCCACAAGGTACCTCAGACTTCTATAACTTTACTTTCATTGTCATGCAACATTATTGGTATTATTTTTCAATAGGCAAGGCTACTGCAACCACAGAATGCATTCAGTTCTTCATACAGTATCAGTTATTCTTCTAATGTTTAGCAATGAATTCTATGATTCTGGAACATCAGCATTCTGGAATTCCAGAGGTAAAGTGAATCCATTTTATGTATGGAAGTAAAATTCTCATGTTCCATGATTTTGGAACTGAGCACTCTGGATTTTAGGGGTTGGAGCACATACATTTTGTGGTCATCTACATCAATATTATTTACCTTACACATCATGAGGCATGCACAGCTATAGCATATCCCCCTAACTTTACCTTTACCTTTACATCAATTTACTATCACTAAATTGTGATGCGATATTATTCCTAATTTAAAACTAGGATTGCAGTAAGGAAATAAATTACTAAGTTTTGTACCAGTGCTTTGGTACAGAGATATGTGCCTGTGCATTTATAGAATAATTTCATGAGTTCTACACGGTAATGGGCCGACTCCATGATTTATTTCGACCAAATTTCTTGCATATATACATATGATCATTTCATTTTTTTTGTCAATTGTTCCCTTATCAAGGAATAAGACATTCCAGGAAAGACAATTCAAAGTTGGAACAAGAAATAAGAAGTTTGATTATGAAATGCGCGGCGTTAAACTCAAAAGCATTCAATGCGTTAAGAACCTGGGGGTCAAAATCGCGTCAAACCTCAAATTCTCACAGCAATGCATCGATGCAGCAAATAAAGCGAACAGAATGTTGGGCTTCATTAAAAGAAACTTTTTATTCAAGAATAAATATGTAATACTTCCACTCTACAATAGTATAGTCAGACCCCACTTGAAATATGCAGTACAGTTTCAGTCTCCCCACCATGCAAAGGACATTGCTAAATTAGGTGTTCAGCATTGGGCAACAAAAATGATCCCTTCCTTGCGCAACAAATCCTACGAAGAAAGGCTTTCCACCCTTAACATGTTCTCTCTTGAGAAACGTCGCCTCCGAGGAACACTGATCAAATGTTTTAAAATACTTAATGGTTTCACGAATGTAGACAGATCAGAATTGTTTATGATCGATGACACTTTGCGAACGAGGAAGAATGGCATAAAATTCAAATGTAAACAAGTAAATTCAGATTGCACCAAATTTTTCTTCACCAATGTTGTAGTGCGAGAATGGAATAAGCTCCCACCTTCAGTGGTCCAGTGTAACACGATTGACGCCTTTAAAAACAAACTCGACCATCACTTCCTTGAACTTAATATTAGCTAGAGTTGAAGTGCAACGTTTCAGAGCCATCTGATTAGTGTAGAATCACTTAGGTTTAAGGACAGAGCACCTAGTCTGGACCATGGGTTTTGTGTGGTCTGATTTTCTATGTAAATTTATGTAAATCTTGCCTGGTATTTATCCATATACTTCTTTTCCATCTTACAATATATTACCCTTCAATTATTTCTGGGAGCATTCAGTTGAATCAATCTTTTCACCAAACCATTTTTCAAACTCATTCCTTGATTCCCCATCCTTCAAATTCCACAACCTAATCCTTTTTGATATTGTTATTGATACTGGTATCTTACTCTCATACATATGATGGTTATATAAAGAGGTTTTGTGATTATTATTAATTTCAGTGATATTATGAGTGATGATAATTTTAAATACCACACCAATTTTCCAATGTAGTAAATCTATATTGATATACATACATATGGGTACAGATGTATTTGAATGATTAATATGGAAGCTAGAATTATTAGTAATATCTAGATTTCATCTATTATTTTATATGGCTACCATTACCTTCTCCACAGCTGGGTAAATAAAAATCAGCAGCAGATGATAAACTCAAGCTACTTGTACTTACAAAGTAAAGGAATCCATAGCAGCAGCACAGGGCCGCCTATGTGCAAAGGCCCTGTCCCCTTATTAAAGGGGTAAATCTTAAAGAAGAGGAAGAAGCTCACTATGAATGATTAAGGATATGTCTGACATCTTATGTACATTATATTTTGCTCATTTATTATGCCAAAGCAAGTGAGTAACTAAGACACCACAGTGGAGGGAACTATAATTTTGTATATTTACCTCAATGTGGAGAAAAAAAATCAGCTGACATATCTGCATCATGTTCTATATTTAGTACTAAAGCCAAGCCAAACAATTAGACGACCACTTTTCCCATGCATTACTACTGCACCTTGATTTCAGAACTTGTCAAATCAATTTTCATGTAACTCACAAGAACTGCTTATACATGATGGTAGCATGGTACCCAGTTTATCTCAGTTTATTCACTGTTTATTATATACGTAATTGAAAATTCATATTCAACAATGAGAAAATAATCATACTGGTACTCACCATGTATACTTTCTTCTTATCACAAGATATCTTGTTCCACTTATATGGCCATGGGTCAGCTCAAATTGCTTCATCTTTCTAATTATAGTTCTTGTGTGTATACTCCTCATCTTCTAACAAGTTGACAAATGCAGCTACTCTCTTGCGGCAATCAACTCCTTTCATGACACGCATACTGTCTAGGAGACCCAGCAACTTTTTAACTCCAACAAAGACTTTTCCATGACGAATGTGTTTCATGACAGCATCAATCTGAAACAAAAATCTGCTTAGTCTTTCTATTTCAGTTAAGAATATGAACACATTGTATATAGAAATTATAAGCTTGCAATCTTCATTGTCTTTGGCAAAACATGCAATGCATAAGGGTTTATATACTATAGTCAGTGTCACAAGAGCTGGTGGGGATAATCCTTAAGGGATGGATTCACAGACTTGGCATCATTGCTTGGGTGATAGTCTCTGCGCCGCTCATTGGCCTGTAATTTACTAGGTCCAACCTGCGGGAATTTCCGTTTGCTATGACATAGCCTCCTCTCTCTGGCTTTCTACAACCTCTTTGAATCAGCACTGTTGGTATCTAAATGTAGTTACAGTCATACTTTGGTTTTACGTGTTTAATTCGTTCTAGAATTTTGCTCGCAAACAAAAAAACTTGTAAACCAAAACAAATTTCCCCATTTAAATTAATGTAAATCCCATTAATGCATCTCATATCCCCCAAAATATTAACATAAAAATCATTTTACGTTATTTTATACAGAATAATAGTAATTTTACTAACAAGTAGCAATGATAAATAATATATATAATATAATATAATAATATAAATGTAAATACATGTTGAGAAGCCTTTATCTAAAATTCCAAAATCCAAAAACCTCCAAAATCCAATTTTTTTTAATGCTGACATGATACTCTTTTTTTTTTTTTTTTTTTTTTTTAATTTTTTTAATCGCCACCTCATGGGTGGGGACACGGGCTATATGGAGGCTTTCAAGGTCAAGCCCATACGTCCCTCCGAGGAGGGACCACAGACCCTTGCCGGGTGAGGGCTCATGAAGGGGAGGGGAGGATGCTGATAGACCGACTCTATCGGCTGACTAAGTTGCTCTTTCGACGAGGACTGGCGTGCCTCTTTGAACAAGTCGAAGACGTGAGCGTGGGTTCCCTTTGTTCGCTGCAAGACGAGAATGCTCAAAGCGGAAAACAATAGGAATACATGTAGTCTCAGTTAGGACTGCCACCTTAAGCTAAAAAATAAATAAATAAATAAGGAACGGCAACATCCCATTCTCCAATACAGAACGAATCCATATCTTAAGGAACAAGTGGCAACCACAAAATTTCCCTAGCCTGCCATGACTGACAGCTGCTGCCCGCTGCTGGTGAAGGCAGGAGGAAGGGGAGAGGGATGTTACGACGCATATTTTATACGTATGTATTTCAGGACGACCCTTGACAAACATAATTTTATGGACTGGTTTTGTGGTTCACCCCAAAATGCACTCACTACAGTTTATCTGCTTAACCATTCAGACAGCCAAATACGAAACAAATGGTGTTCCATATTTTAAGGAAAGGGTGGAAAGTTGGCAACCCTAGTCTCAGTCCGCGTTGTAAAGTTGTAGAGATAATGTCCATGCGCTCATATCCGATTGCATTTATGCTTTGGTGTGTGAACTTTGTGTTTTCAGCATTACATCATGTTTTTATGTACAGTAAGTAGCCTACGAAACATTATTTTTATGTGAGATCTGAATTTCATCTCCATGTATGAGTGTGACATGACTAGCGTCATTACTTGTACATTACACTCGGCCCTCGATTTAACGAATTAAAAGGGGGGAAGGGTGGTCCGTTGCTTGAAAAATTCCGTTGCTTGAAAATACTTACATACGATAAATAAATACCGGTGTGCAATTAGTCATCCACGGATATCCGTTCTTTCCAACATATACCACAGAAAGCGTCAGCTGACTGGGACGCTGCACAGCAGAAATACCCCAGACTTATCCACCCATGTCCACCCCACGATCGCCAAAGAGCCCTGTCAGGCAGCACCCTGCTCCACCAATATTGTTCCCAGTAATAGCCGCTTAGGGGGCGCAACACCTGGGGGTGTTTTGGTCAAAATATAGCATTTTGCAAAACTGGGTTAAAAATGTTCTTATACCATCTAGAAATAATCCCCGAGCAATGTTTCCCTCAGAGCCATTAAAAATTATTTTGCAGTCTTTTTCACATTCAATTCCCACTCTATATGGGCATACAAAATCCACGATCTTACTTCTACTCCGCCACAAACCATCACTTTACTTTTGTTGACATTTACTTTCAGCTTTCTCCTTTTACGTACACTATCAAAAACACTGACCAAATTTTGTAAGTCACTTTCATTTTCTGCAATGAGCACTGTGTCATCAGCAAGTAAGATTGAATTCAGCACCCACTTCCTTCCCTCACCATACATTTTTACTCCAACTTCCCCAACTTTGCCCTTCATTTTTCCCATAACACCATAAATATAAATATTGAACAACCATGGTGACATGACACACTCCTGCCTTAAGCCCACTTTTATCTCAAAATGTTCACTTGTTTCTCTACTAATTTTGACACATGCAAATGCATCCTCATAGAAGATTTTATTGCATTAAGCAGTTTTCCTCCCACACCATATATCTTTAAAACATCCCACAATGCCATCCAGTCAACTCTGTCATAAGCCTTTTCTAAATAAATGAAAGTAGCGTATAGTTTTTTTCCTTTTGCTAATATTTTTTCTACTACCATCCTGAAGGCAAATATCTGATCCACACATCCCCTTTCCTTCCTGAAGCCTCTTTGTTCTTCACTGATTTTCTCTTCTGTAAGTCTTTGCACCCTCTCTATTATGACTTTTCTATATACCTTTCCGGGTATAGCTCCCCCACTCCCCTCTCCTGCCCTTCCCCTTGTAAACTGGGACAATGATGGCTTTTGTCTAGTCTGCTGGCACCACCACCCCCTCCCATGCCACTTCACATATCTTGACCATCCATTTAGTAACTACATCTCCTCCACACTTCAACATTTCTGCTGTGATTCCATCAATTCCTGCTGCCTTTCCATTTTTTAATCTTCTTATTGCTTGATTTACTTCTTCATAAGCTATACTTCCTTCTTTATATACTCCTCCTCTACCTTCACCCAAAACTGTTGGCGTTACAGCTGCTGGACGTCCATCCTCAAAATTCATTAAGTTTTTGAAACATTCTCTTTCACAGCTTCCCCGTCTTTCAACATCTTTCCATTCTCATCCATAACTTCATTTATTTTACTTGGGGAGATATTTTCTGCATTATTTTCATTTTTTACTTCTTTCCAATATGATTTTCTGTTCCCTTTATTTTTTTCACTTAATCTTTTTCCAAAGTTTTCATCAACTCTCTCCTTACTTTCTTTTATTATTTGTTTTAATTTCATTTTGCATTCTCTATATTTCTTTTTCCTCTCCCTTTTTACTTGCTCAGCCATATTTCTTTCTTGAGTTTTCTTAAAAAGTTCCCTTTTCTCTTTTACTATCCTTCTTATCTCTTCTGTCCACCATAGATTGCCTTTTCTTTTTCCATCCCTCACCACTTTCATCCCTAACACTTTTGTTGTTGTCATTAACATTACTTCTTGAAATGTTCCAAAAACTTTTTCAATATCTGTACCATCTTTTACACTTTCCCATTTTTCACTTAAGGCCTCTGCCATTTCACATTTATACTCATCTTTTATTTCATTTTCTTGTAACTTTTCTATCTTCAATATTACCTTTTTTACTTCACCTTTCTTTTCAAACACCCACTTTTCCTTCAACTTTAATTTTGCCAGCACTGCAAGATGGTCAGAGCCATCGAACATTCCCCTTACTACCTTCAAGGCCACAAATATCTTTTCTAAGTCTTCCATCTACTGCCACATAATCAATCAATCCTTTCTGCTCATAACCTACCCCCCCCCCCCAACCCCCTCCATGTGCATCAGTGGATATTCTTGTGCTGAAAGAAGGTGTTCGCTAGGAACAGCCCCCTCTCAGCACAGACGTCCACAAGGCACTCTCCCTTTTCAATCTTTCCCGAGATCCCTCATTTTCACACCACATCCGTCACACATTCATCATCCACTTTAATATTCATATCTCCCATCATAATAAGTTTCCTTTCTTTCTCAAAACTCTTCAGACATACATTCACTTCCTCCCAAAAAGCTTCCCTTTCCCTCAGTCCTTTTTTACTTTTCACATTTATTGGTGCATAAATACACACCCATGCATATTTTACTAAACATACTTTTCCTTTCACCGCACAATTCTTGATCCCCTCCAACCATAATCAGTCACACCATTCCACACTCTTTCAGACATAACAATAGCACATCCTTCCTTACTCCTGCCACCCCCGTCCATACAACCCCCTCAGGCACACCCTCCCATATACCCTCTCTACCATCACTCATACCTGTTCCTCTAATTTGCGTTTCACTCACTCCCAACACATCCACTCTACCATTCACAACATTTTCTATCATTCCTCTCCTCTTTTCTTCATCACCTAACTCACTCACATTAAATCATAAAATAGAAACAAACATGTAAACACATACCTCCTCTGGGCTCATTGCTTGCGACTCTTCCAGGACCAGTCTGACATCCTCCACATGTGCAATGTATGGAACCCTGATGACAGCTGTGAAGGCGGAGAGGAGACCCAGCTCTTCTAGCACTGAGCGGCGTTTAGAAGTGCAAATGACAAGGAGCTTGCGACCAGGAGGAGGGGATGCCGACAGAAGAGAGTACATGGCATCCAAAACAAGGGACTGGTATCGGGGACCAATTGGTGAATACCCCATCAAGTGTTCAAGGTCGTTCATAAAGATGCAGCTCAATTCAGAGCGATATGCATCATCAAATATTTTACTAATTTTAAAACACTTGGAAGACTCCATAAAACCAACCATGTCTCGAGAATTAAGTACTTTGATGAAAGGGAAGTCGGAGTTTTTGCATAAATAGGCTGCCATTGCAGATGTACCTGCAGTTGGTGCTCCTTCAAGCAAAAGGCAAAGGCGATTGCTAGTTTCAGGAGACCTTGCCTGTTTGACAAACATCAACCCCTTCTCCACTAGTTCTCTGGTTGCTCCCCAATTAATAATTCCTCGTTCAATAAACTTTGACAAAGCTTCATCACTGGTGCCTAAAGAAGGCTTCACATCATTTTCAAGAGAATATATAAAGTCTGATCTTGTAATTTTTAGCTTGTCAATGGCATTTGGATCAACTTCAATTTTATTTCCAAGATGAATGTAGCGCTTCAGGGCTGAGGATGAGGCAGCCTTAACCAGGCCCTCAAGTTCTGCTCCTGAGAAGTTCTTTGTCAAAGATGCAACCTCTGCAAGATCAACATCACGGTCCAGCTTATTGTGCTCCTCCATCTTTGCTGTTTTAATCTTCAGGATGTCAAAACGACCCTGTTCATCAGGAAGTCCAATTTCTACTTGAATTTCCAATCTGCCCGGCCTCAATAGAGCTTCATCCATCATGTCCTTTCTGTTGGTCATGCCAATAACCAGAATATTGTTGAGTTGCTCCACACCATCAATCTTGGACAGCAGTTGGTTGACAACAGTATCGTTGACACCAGTGCTGCCAGCAACAGAACCTCTCTGTTTGCAGATGGCATCAATCTCATCAAAGATGATGATGTGAAGCCCAGAGTTTGGTCCCATCCTCTTTTCCTCTTCCTCAGCCTCAGCAAAAAGGCGGCGCACATTGGCCTCAGACTCTCCCACATACTTGTCTAGGATTTCTGGGCCATTGACGATTTTTGGCTCTCGAGCATTGAGCATCTTCCCTATTTGGCGGGCCATCAAGGTTTTGCCGGTACCTGGAAAATTGAACATTTGAAAACATTCTGCAATAAGTACCTGAATGCTTAACTAAAGTTTATAATAACCACTCTTTCACATTGGTATACTTTGTAAAGTTTCAAGGCATGTTTTAAAATGGTAATTTAGTAAATACATGAATGAATAATCTAAATATTCATTCAAAATATCTACCTACAGATTTATCCATGCTTTTACTGAGTAGTAGTGGGAGGTAATCCACTTCACATGTTCTGTGTGGTAATGTGATAAATTACTATTTACCAACACAGTAAGATAAAAAGAGAAAAATAAAAGCGACTAGTTTCTTGCAAATATTCCTACCCATACCTGACTTCTTTAACATCATGCTTTTTGCTTTACTGGACTTTATTGCACAAATATGCCAAGTATAATAACATAGTAAACCATACCTGGAGGTCCATACAACAGAAGACCTTTAACATGCTTTACTCCCAACTGTTCTGTCACTTCTGGTGGGAAGACTCTGGAAGCAAAGGCTCTTCTCAGGATCTGAATAAATTGTTCATCTAGACCACCAATACCCATCTTCTGAAAGTCCCAGTCAGCTGAAAACAGGCTGGTGTGAGATGAGCGGGCCTGAAAATAGAAGTTTGTAATTACTTACAAGGCATATGAAGGCGACATATATACTAGAAGAGTACACGTATTTTATTTATTGTAATAAGATTTTATTGTATATTTGTCCTCTCCCTTTTTTGAAGAATTATTATTTCACATTTTAATTGAGATAACTATGATGTTGACAGCATGAATGATGATTTATATTTAAATCTTATTAATTAAAAATTTGCTCATTTGATAGAAGTATAGATGACATTTCGACTGCTCTAATTCAACATACATAAATGATAAATAATTATAGGTATTTAAACTAGAAAAAGATTGAACTGTTCTAAATGTGCCCTGACCTAATTGTAGGACTAATAAGTAAATTTCATTCTCATTTCATAAGAATAACACAAAATATATTTAATATGTATTCAAAAGACTGGGTCAATGCAATGGTCTTTTAAAACAAGAGGAATTTGTCTACACCTTTTTATGAAGTAATTAAATTATAATGATGATAGTAATATTAATAATAATAATAATAATAATAATAATAATAATAATAATAATAATAATAATAATAATAATAATAAAAATAATGATAATAATAACAACAATGCTGAAGTGACAACATAGTATAGATATCTATAAATTTTTACCCTTTCAAAATGTAGTTTTTTAAACATTAGTTCAGTGTTAAGAAAACTGACATAATTCTTTGAACTTAGAGGGTATACACAATCTGAAATATATTTTGTCCAACTGTCTCTCTCATATACAGTCTTGATATATGGAAACCAGTGTCTATTTCCCCATCTACCTTTGTTTTAGTACATACTTATCAAGTTGAATACTATAATAATTTGAACAATTTCCTTAGAGAAGAACAAATGGATGGATGGTATACATTCTATTTACGTGAAAAAATGACATCTAGTGTTGAACACACATTAAAGAAAAACAAAACAAAACATGCTTCTACTCCAAGAACATTATACCTTTGCTTTGCCAGTAAGAATCAAAAAGGAGCCTTCACTCTTTTCGAAAATAAGTGAAGAATTGGGCTGCAACACTCCAAAGTCTATCTTGCGGGGTTCCCTTTTCTTTCCTGATGCAACTGCCTCTGGATCTGCAGCTACAAAAGAAAAAAAAACAACATATTGAATGAAAGACCTGTAACACACACACACACACACACACACACACACACACACGCAGAGAGAGAGAGAGAGAGAGAGAGAGAGAGAGAGAGAGAGAGAGAGAGAGAGAGAGAGAGAGAGAGAGAGAGAGAGAGAGAGAGAGAGAGAGAGAGAGAGAGAGAGAGAGATGGAAATGACATATACCTTCAATTTCTTTGATGGTGAGGGACAGTGTCTTTTTATCCTGGAACTTGAATACAAGAGGCTGGCCAACAGTAAACCCATTCTTGGCAAACTGCTCCATGAAGGCCATCGACATCTGGTCTGTGTTGTAAGGCTCATTGGTAGTGCTCTTTTTTTGCAGGAAGTCAGCCTCTATCACCATTGTGCCAATTAGCTGCCTCTGTGGGTCATGTACGTAGGGCTCCACTCGGATCTGAAAAGCAATTGAAAAATGTTATACTGAGCAGTTTGAAATTTTTGTCTTCAGACTAGCACACATAACTTTTTTTTATCTTGCAATATTTGTAATATGTCTTATAACTACACAGTATCTCATGTAAAAACTATTAATGAGATCATATAATTTTACTACAAGTTTGATAATAGCAAATCTCCTGTGTCTCACCTCTTGGTCAAGGGAAAGCATTGCCTGTTTGCGCTGGATGGCATTGAAGCCCATGTGACCAGGCTTCACCCCCCGGTCATGTCTGATGGTGTAGATATACTGCCGCCCTTGCTCAGCTGTAACCTGAATGTACCTAGAGAAATTAAAATAGTGATGGCTGTTACATTCTTTTTAGAAAATTAATAATTCTGATAATCTATTGTATAATCAAACATTCAGATCACAATTTTTTTTCTTTTTTGCACATGTTCATATTATAGTAGCCTCTCCACATACATGTTTTTAGGTATGGAACTGGTTATACATGGTTCAGGATGAAAAGTTAAATTTAAAGTTATCAGAATAAAAAATGAAGACATATTTACTATGTTAGACATTTAATATTTATATACAGCATACATATTAATATATAAATAAAATTGCTAAATGAAAACTTCAAACGGTAGTAAAAAGTGGATCATTTAAATACATGCAGTTGCTCAGCTAATACATGTAAATAAAGTCCCAGATTGAGCTGGGACAAGTTTTCAATTCGATCTCAGGGTATGTATAGGGTTGGTTTTATCAACTTGACCTCAGGTTAAGTTTACTATAATATATACTAGGTTCAGGGTTGAGCTGGGTCGAGTTTTCAACTCAACCTCAGGTTGAATTGGGTTAAGTCAGTTTATCTCAAATAAAATTAATTATATGCAAGAGCATGATTGAAACATACTCTAGAAAAACCTAAACAGTGTCTTATTTTTAAATAAATTATGACTGACCATCAAATAAAGGTGATGATTGATCAACTTACTTGACTTTGAGAGGGAAATCATTCTCGTTGACTATCACGCAATTGGTGAAGGAGAGTTCCTCGTTGGGACACTTGGCAACCCTCATCATCTGAAGAGAGAATTTATGAATTAATTCCCTAATACATAAGCAAACTATATACTCTGTCCACATTACCATGGCTAATATACTCAGAAAACACCAATAAGATTTGTCCTATCCCAGCATCTACTCATAACAACCAGTCCCGGCTTGCTTGACGGGTGGTCAGTTAATGCTGAAGGGGGATGCCTTTCTTTTCAATTTTAATGTGGCAAAGTATTACTACTATTTTTCTGCAAAGTTGCTGATCTGCAAGCATCATTTATAAGCCACTAATCTTTAAATGTCTTACATGGGACTCTACAGGTAAGCTGCAGGTGCTTAACCCGGTAGCAGCGGGGATCATGTTTTTTAATGGTCCCTCCAAGCGAGAAAAATGAGAAAAAAACACCCCTCACACAAACCATTTCATAATATATATCAAAGCAATTGTGATCAGATTATGTATGATCTATTTTGGGGGGTTTAAATCATGGCACAAATTTGGCTCGTCGCTGCTACACGGCAAAGCCACAAATTTGGCCCGTCACTGCTACCGGGTTAATTGCTTATTGCAACTTGATGACAATCAATATCAAACACTGAATATATATATATATATATATATATATATATATATATATATATATATATATATATATATATATATATATATACACACACACACACACACACACACAGTACACTCCCGAGTTTCGCGATCCTCGAGTTAAATCATAAATTATTAAAATCCCGACTTTCGAGCATTATCTCCCAGAGTTTCGAGTTGCTTTGACATAAACGGGTCACGTCTACCTACCGTCGGCGTCACGCGCGATTCCTTAGGGCGTTTTGCTCCAACCGTTGGGGCTACTGCCAACCGCGGTTGCCCGTGCGCCCAACCGGGAGCGAATTGTCGGTTGTCCGTACGGATGGAAAACGGTTGGGGGTACGAGCAACCGCGCTGCTTTATGTTAAAAAACAGACGACGGCAGTGGCTGAGGAGTAATTTAAGGAGCATGCAGTGGAAAATGACCAACCAAGAAACTCGTAAAGTAGACTGGCAGAGCTGCTTTGTTCACTATTTAATCGATATAGGGCAACTGCTTTGTTTACGTTGTGAATACGGACAACCGACCCTGGCCATGCGTGACGCACACCCGGAAAAGCTTGAGTTGCCGATCGCCCCTAACGCCAACGCGGTTGGAGGAGAAAGGCCCACTGTGACACCAGCAGCTTAAAGGCGCGGTCACACAAGCTAGTTTCTCGGGAATTTCCCACCGAAATTATCTCCAAACAAATTTCTGCCTCGAATTTATCTTCAAGTTTGGTCACACGGAGGATTGTTGCATTCTGGGATATATCAGCTGGAAAAAAGATCCAGATGTTTCAGAGTTTACTAAAGAAAAGAAAAAAAATGAAAAGAAAGCATTTGTTGGTTCGTGAGTGGTTAGCTCGGAGACAAAGGGAGTGTGTTACAGCTTGCTACCGTTAATTAAATGCCACGAGAACTTAGCAGTGAGGACCCAGACATGATAATGCAATGGCTACGTTTGGACAAGACTCAAGTCCAAGACCTGCTCAACCTGGTTACTCCAAGCTTATCTAGCTTCGTGGAACTCATTGTGGTACTGGAAAAAACACACGGATAGCTACTAAACCGATCAGCTGATACGCTCTTCTTCTTGTGACCACAACTTACCGACCTCATGAGAAAATAACCGACATGCTGGTGACTGAGTTTCTGACTAGAATTTCAATGAGTTTCCCGTGAAATGCAGCCGACTTTGAATCTCTGTACAAAATTCTCGAGAAACTAGCGATTGGGTGACCGTATTCATACGTGATGGGGCGAGATAGAGTGTAGAGATGCGTGGTAATGGCCTGCGGTATAAGCTATGAACTAATGATTTAACTGTCAACGTTGACTTCAGACACACAAAGCTTTCGTTTCATCATAGTTAGAGGCCGCTGACTGGATGAGCGCCGTCGATGACTTCATCGGACTAGACCAATGACAAGCGTGTATTCAGAACTGTCAGCCAATCGTAAGGCAGCCAGCCGCTTTCAGCTGCGGCTTCAAAACGACCCGTTTTCTCTTCACATTTTCTTCCTTTTTACACCGAGATAACAAGGGAGTCAAGTGGAAAAAAAAAGTCAGCTTCTCCACGAGCCGGAACAATTAAGCGCTTATTCAGTGTTTTCAATACCCCGAGTTTCGCCATCCGCGAGTTTAGCGTTATAACTGCAGAACGAAGCAAGCGCGAAACTCGGGAGGGTACTTTATATATATATATATATATATATATATATATATATATATATATATATATATATATATATATATATATACACACACACACACACACACACACACACATGCAAGAGGAACTTATTTAAGTTATCTTGATTTATTGAGTATTGATATAAAATCAATAATTATTACAAATACTAGACTGAAATTGTTGTTGCAAAGGCATTTTAAATATGGACCCATCGGTTTCCAATAAAATAAAATGTCAAAGGACTACTTAATTTGGATAATTTACAGCAACTATAGACTACAACTTGACAGAAACCTATTGCTGATTACTTTTGTAAACAAAAGTTTTAAGAATAACATTATTAAGAATTTAAGACAAATTGATTTGCATCATTAATACATCAAAACAGTGCATGTAACCATTACTTTGTTGAGTGTTTCTGCGGAGTGGATAAAATAATTTCATAATACACATCAACGTAAATATAATATATACAAATTTACATACATTAAATTGATCTGATATTCAAAGCACAGTTTAAAATGCATATTTGTTGTTGTATGTGTGTGTGTGTGTGTGTGTGTGTGTATATATATATATATATATATATATATATATATATATATATATATATATATATATATATATATATATATATATATATATATATATATATATATATATATATATATATATATATATATATATATATATATTTTTTTTTTTTCTTTCTTTTACCTCTAGTAGACTACTAGGTAGCAGGTCTTGATTCAGTCGCACGGCTCTGTCACTGGTTTGCTACATAGTCACTTGAGACAAACGCATATAGTCCGCAAACGTAGCATAAATTCGATTTTTCATATCACCGTTCAGTCTCAATGTTGCATTTCAAATTTATATATTTGTTAGGCAATATATAACCAAACTGTGTAATGCTTTGAAGATTCCATTCATGTTTGTCACATGCACTAAGCGAATGTGCTGCTTGATTTCGCAAGCCACCAAATACTTTTCTCTAGAAATTCGGAGGAAACCATACGACCCAGCGTTATTTCTTCCTCATTATTAGCATCGAATACCATCAACAGTATTCGGGAAAAAGCTAAGTCAGTGACCTGTCTCATTCCTGAATTCACAATGAAAATTCCATCCATTTCCCCCATACCTCACAAGTAACAAATCTTAGGATACCTCACGCGGTGCTGTGAATCCCTTACCTTTCACAAATCAAAACATGCTTCAAGGAACACTTGATAATGCTCATGTTGGCGTCCCACGTAAATGGTCAATATTGTTGTTGCCTCGCTACAGGACCCTGGGCTCGCTAAAGGTGAACTCAAGGCTGTTCGTGTTTCTGACTCTATACAACAGGTGACCGCGAGTTTGCAGAATCAACAGATGATCATTATTATCAACAAAATAATAAAGTATGCCTCGCCTTCAACTCGAGTTATTGAGTCGTTATACATTCTTTGCTTTCTTGAAGATAACTAAAAGTAAAGAATTGCAATCAGTTCCGAACTCGAAAGTTACGCAACAGGGAGCGTGGAGTCGAAGCTTCTATACATGTTAGGAAGTGAGGAAGGTAAAGGATGAAAGGCAGGGAGAGGGACGAAGAAGAGATGAAGACAAACAAGTGCGACAGGAGCCAAGCAGGCAACTACAGATCGGCTCTCCGAGCGTGCCAGAAATTCTTCTAAAAAGTGCCCTCAGTATGAAGGCCATCTAGCGTTCTAAGCTCTTCTTATTTGTTCTATGACTAAGGCGAGGCAGGGCAGGGCACTGATAGACAGGACACACTTACCCCCCCGTACATGGCGGCGGCAAAGGCGATGTACACAGACACAACACAACGCAAGGCTTGCGAAACCCGCAGCGAGGAAGGCGGCGCGGGAACCTCCAACTCGGCTGCTGCCGTGACCTGTGTGTATGTTGATGTCTGCGTATGTTAGTGCTCCGAGGGTCATGCGGGTGCACAGGGCCGATGGAGCGGTGGAAGCCATCCACTCTTTAGTGTGGTCTCTTCCTTATGACTTATAAACTCAGTGTGACTACGTAACATTACCTAGATAAGCAGATACGGACTGCACACAAAAACGAGATGAATATTGATTTTCTACCTACACTGAAGTGTAATATACATATATATATATATATATATATATATATATATATATATATATATATATATATATATATATATATATATATATATATATATATATATATATATATATATATATATATATATATATATATATATATATATATATATATATATATATATATATATATAAAGGTAACCCCTATTTCACGGACGACAAATTTTGGTGACTAAATATTCTGATCACCCTCGCAAATAACGATTACAATTACTGGTTGAAAGAATCATTATACCAACACTCCATCACCCTCCGACATGCGCTGGGTAGCATCATTTCGGAAAAAAACCTATCCTACCCTGACATAGCCCAACACCCATTTCTAACCCGAAGCCTCATTATGGCGCTTCTTGATATACCGACGTATATCGTAAACTTTCATGTAAATTATGGAAAAGGTGTAGCCTACACGGGCGTTTTGCCTGCCGCGTGAAAAATTGTATAAAATGGGTGGGAGATGACCAGGGTGAATCCGTAGGTATACAAGTGGTAGCGGAAAAATGAGTAATTGATTGGAATAATCGCAGAGAGCATAACAATACTATTATAGACACGAAAAGTAGTTTAATATGAAACTCCTGACTGATACGCCGCACCTCCGTAAGGAGGGAGAAGGGCGTCGTCGTGAAGATCATTTGTTGCAGACCTTCAAATATTAAGTGTGCTGTTCGTGCATGCTTGTGAGTTGAAAACATTCTGCGGAACCTACCGCGTGAAACAAAGTAGATGATGTAATGCGTTACAGTAGTTTTAGAAATGTCATAATCATATGTGTGCATACTTGACTTGCGTGATGCAATGAACGTTCAGATTGTGAAACACGACACCTGACTTTTTGAGAGTAACTGGTCATCCCATGAGATGATGAACGAGAGAGATTATAAAGAGGTGCACGTGTAATGGGGCGTACACTTAATTAGCGTGTATAGCCTCGGAGCTCATCTCCGTCACAATGGCCCTGTGGTGGGAAATAGCCCATTATTCCCGGACAAAGGGCCAGTGTGACATCCGCGTTACCACATCTACCTTCCCCAGGCACTGGTACAGCATATTTAGTGTGATTAAAGCAAAATGAGTTTCCTTTTAGCCTCTAAGAAAAAAAGCAACCAGACTAGGGCGGATCGACACAATAGGCCATTTAGACTAACACCACCTTCAACACCAAAATAAGTACAATGGAGAATACATTCATCTGCATTTTTACTGTATTTTCTGCATGATGTTCCAGTATATAAAGAGAATACAGAAATATGGTATAACGGAAGATAGTCTGCTTGCTCCTGCCTGGCGTGGCTTTGGGTTGGCTGGAGACAGCAGAATCTATCACCAATGGCGACTTACAAGGTGTTTGCCTGGCTATCGAGGAGTAACAGGGTGCCAGGCAGAGACTTCCACAATCCAATGGGGAGTGTCAAGATTGGGCTGCTCGGCCGTGTGTCTGGGAATTGTGACAACAGCCACAACCTTGGGGTCTTGGAGTAGACTGGCCGTCACTGCGCCTCGCTGCAAAGCTCCTGTCACACTGCGCCGCCGCAACCGCCCTTCGCTCAATACTGATCTTCATTCACCTCCGCACCCTTGCAGGTTTCTCATCGGGTTTGTAGGGGCGTGTGGCAGCAATTGCATTGCCTGTAGTGTAGTGCATTTGGAATGTAAATAATATAATCGTGTTTTTATTGGGAATGAGGTACTATACCCACACTTTATTTTTGACAACCCCTTCTGACCCTTAGGGAGGTAGTTAATACTGCTGTGCTTTGACAGATGCCAGGCTGGAATTTGGTTATTATCTCTTCACAGGAATCACACAAGCTATATTTCTGTCCTCAACACAAGAGGCAGTGTTCGCAGTGCGCACGACGACACTTTCTGGCCACACCACTTGATCGATCAAAAAACATCGACCCGTGGAGGCCGCGTTTACGGTGCCGACCAGTGCCGACATGGGTCAATCGGTGGCACACGTTCCTACGGTCTGGCTTTAGCTCATGTTCCTTAGAACAATCTAGTTGTTTCAATGACTCCTTCCTTTTTCAATGTTATGTGTAGATTTAATGTCCTCTTTCTGTGTAATAATAACTAATTATCTCTATAATAATTTTGCATTACTATAATAATTTTTCAAACAAAAAATATGATGCTAAAGGTAAAGATGACAATAACAACAATAATAATAATAATAATAATAATAATAATAATAATAATAATAATAATACAATTAAGATAAATAATAATAATAATAATAATAATAATAATAATAATAATAACAGTATGTTATTAATGAAAATAATAATAATAATAAATAAATAATAATAATAATAATAATAATAATAATAATAATAATAATAATAATAATAATATTAATAATTTTTAATAATAATAATAATAATAATAATAATAATAATAATAATAATAATAATAATAATATTAACAATAATAATAATAATCATAATAATAATCAGCAGAATTAAAGGGAACAATAATAATATGAATGGTGATGATGATGATGATGATGATACTAATGATGAAAATAATAATGATAATTATAATGATAAAAGTAATAATAATCTTACCACTTACGACATTCTGCACTCCCTACTCCCCCTTCACTACCTCTTAACACCGGAGTGAGTTTGGTGTACTACTTGAGTATTACCGCGTCTTTGGCAGACCCTTGCACCTGCGACTGGCTAAACTTACCTTGGAAACTCAAATTGAGAGGCACATGAGCACCTCTGCCTTCAAGGAAATTCTGTGGACTACACTAAAACCTTCACAGTTCACAGATGTATTCCACAAAGAAGTCGCCGTGAGCTGGGGTTGAAGCCTTGAACTCAAACGGTCAAACCTCTCGGTCGCTAGCTAAGCAACTCTCTCAAGGGACTATAAACAAAGATCTATATAGATCTTGCTATAGCACCATACCTGCCGAGCCACCCGCCCTTCCGCTGAAGATAAGACCTCGATTACGACCACGCTCTACTCAGTACTAAGTCTATATATACCAAGCCAATTAAGTCACTCTGCTTCAAAACTGCGACCGGTACGCGCAGGAGGCGGTTTTGGAGCGGAGCAGCGGAATGACGTCAGTTGAAGCGACAAAAAAAAAAAAAACGCCAGTTCAGGGGTGACTAAAGTTGGGGCCGTATGTGCACTCTAGATGTGCATTCTCACCTCCTTTCACAGCGCGTTCAGGCAAGCCACTGACGAAAAAACGGTGGTGTGGGGTGTGATCGAGGGAAGGCATGATGAAGTGATTGATTTAAATTAGTCCACCTTCCTTCGTTTTCTCTAAATCCCTGTTTCTACATTCTCTAGTTTGGCTCCAAGCAGTGTTATGCTTAAACCACGCCTCTGCCGTGTCTCCTCCCACAAACGTGCGTATGACTTGACTTGGTGTATATAGACTTGGACTCAGTAAATACCTACCTCCGTATTGTCATAATATATATATATATATATATATATATATATATATATATATATATATATGGTTAAGATTCGATTTAGTACCGTGCCAGTATTTCATTACCTACCTTATGAAACATCACAAGCTAGTTCTTCATATATCTTTTCTACAAACGTTTGACTATAATGGAAACGCTTTCAAAATTCAATTCAAGGACTATTTATTGTTGAAAATAGGGGATAATATTCACGAAAGCTTAGCCTCCTCTGGCGGTGGGCGCGGCGGCGGTGTTGCGAAAAAAAATAAATAAATAAAAAAAACTCGAAGAAATAAGTTGCACATATATGTGGGGGGGTCCAGGGAGGGCTACGCCCCCCCCCCTGGTTAGAAGGGGGGTGGAACCCGTTAGCAGGTCGTAAAGTTCGGTTGGAGTAGTTTAAATATGCTCCCCCACCCTAATTAAACCCTCTGCGAGCTATTTTACGACTGCGGCGGCGGCACCGTCGCCGCGGCCGCCGCCAGGGGAGGCTAAACTTTCGTGAATATTAACCCTATTTTCAACAATAAATAGTCCTTGAATTGGATTTTGAAAGCGTTTCCATTATTGTTGAACGTTTGTAGAAAAGATATATAAAGAGCTAGCTAGTGATGTTTCATAAGGTAGGTAATGAAATACTGGCACGGTACTAAAATTAATCTTTACCTCAACTACCCCTGCTGCTGGGATGATGAACACAAATAACGTTTAGCACTTAACTGCACTCTCACCGAGGGGGAAGGTGGTCACATTCCGTGGGGAAGACAACGGCGCTGCGGCATGGCCAACCACTCGGTGGGAGACTCCTTGGCGGGAGCCGTGAAGCAACTCGTTCACGTTTCTCCACAAATCTCACCAAACACCTGATCATCCGACGCTATGCTTTCGTTTTTCTGAATTTCTAAGTCTTTGGTTGTGAGGTAAGTCTGAGGAGTGCACACAAATCAGATTAGTCTCGTTCTTTCAGTGAATTTGTGAAAGTCGAGAAAATTCGTCACGCTCGGCATGTGGCGGCGCCCGGCGATGAATGGAATGCCTGCCGGCTAGGTGGAAAGATTTTCACGGCGTACTAATACACGCACAATACAATGCATAATAAAAAATAGCGCCTTGTATATTTGTATAATACAAATATTTGAGTCATTACTTAGCTTCGATGTAAAGGGTATATTAACGTTGAGCGAAGAGAAAAGCCGAGACATTCTTTGCTGTTCTCAAATTTATAATCAAATGGCCCTCTAACTTAGGGCCGCTTTCACAGTCATTTTGTTTGTTTTGATCATTACCAATGGCGGCGATCGACACTACAGCATTTCCACGTAAAACTGGCCAATGGGGTAGTGGCGGCTGCGGGGTTAGCCAAGCCCCGCAAATTGGCACACACTCAACACCTCTCGCTTCCTCTGCAGCCGCCACTACCCCATAGGCCAGTTTCACGTGGAAAACTATATCGTCGATCGCCGCCATTGGTAACGATCAAATCAAACAAAGTGACTGTGAAAGCGGCCCAAAGTCCTTTACCAATTTGAGTATAGACCATGTCAATGTAAATTGCTTGCACAATTAACTTAATTTTGTAAAAGACTTTATATCAGAAAAAGCTTTGAATATTAATTATTGGTAGCTATAAGTGTGCGTACCTAATTCTTATGTATCAGTTAAAGGGTATCAGTTGTTTAGATGTGATTCTAATAGTACAATCAACAAGCATGGTGTGTGTCTTTTTGTTTCTAACTCTTTGAAATGCACAGTTCATGATTTGTCCTAATGTAATTATAATGTTCTCTCGAGGGACTTAAATGTACTACATATTATGATGATATACCGCCCTCCTTCAAACACAGCAGCTCTGGATGATGATCTTACAATCTTACTATTGTCTACCTCCTACCTCGTGTCAGGAGCGTGCACAGTAATGCTGGCATATCCCTTCATCAAGCTCCGAGTGTCAAATGGCTTCAACCAGAACCACAACTCGCATATGGCTACCACTTTGGGAGAAGAACTCGAATATCAAAAAGTTGAGACAGCGTGGGTCCGACCGGACCCAGCGATACAGTTCTAGGGTTAATTGGGCCACTTTAGTTAGGAGATCCCAGTGGCATGGTGGAGTGTCTTGCAAACACTTATAGCCATATATACACAACCTCGCCCCCAACCCTTCCTGCAACCCACCAGATGTCTGATAAGCAGTTTTCTTTTATTCCACCATCTCTGGAAAGAGTTAAATTGGCTATCAACAATTTGGATAAAGACACTATAGTGTCCTTATCCAAATTGTGGTTATGGGTCCAGATGGTATTCATCCACTGGTTCGGAAATCTTGTCAAAATCATCTGGCTTACCCTATATACTACCTTATTTTTACAAAATTGTTAAATAATGGACATGTGCCCTCAGCATGGAAAAGTTCTACCATAGTCCCTATATTTAAGAAAGGTTTGCACTCGGACCCTTTGAATTAGCGTCCTGTGAGTCTAAAACATCTGTATGCCGCAAGATGCTTTGAAAGAATTATTGTGGAACAACTTAATCTTTACTTGGATAATAATTTAATTTTGTCTGACTCCCAGTTTGGCTTTAGAGCAGGAAGGAGTGTCAAGGATCAATTACTCTTGACTTATGATGAATTAAGTCAAAGTGTTGATGCAGGAGGTAGAGTTGACCTGATCTTACTTGATTTCTCAAAAGCCTTTGACACACTTTGCCATTCCATTTTGATCACTAAGTTATATCAGTTGGTGATTTCTAGTAACATATTGTCTTGGATCCACAACTTTCTTACCGGGAGGAAAATGTCAGTTGTTGTTGACGGTTATCCAAGTGCCTGCAAAAGTGTGATGAGTGGTGTTCCTCAAGGTTCAGTTCTGGGTCCCGTTCTTTTTCTTATTTACATTAACCATCTGGCCTCATCACTTAGCTGTCAATATAAAATCTTTGCTGACGACTTAAAAATCTATATGAAGGTTCAGAGTAATAATATTTACTCTATAATCAACTGTACATAGCTACTTTCCAGCAAGATATTGATGTACTGAATGGAATGGCAAAATCATGTGGTCTTAACCTTCACCCAGACAAATGTGTGGCTCTAAGATTAGGCAGAGATCTCCCTCTTGCTGGCCTTTACGACCAGTACTTCATTAGTGATATTCCTATCCCATTTACCACTGAGCAGAGATTTAGGGGTAATGATTGATACTAAACTGAAATTTCATGACCATATTCGTTCTGTAGCTTCCAAAGCAGGCGGTGTGGCTTCCAATTTATTGAAATCAACACTATGCTGTTCTCATGATTTTATGATTGCACTGTACACTACTCATGTTTGTCCTCCACATGAATTCAGCTGTTGTGTGGAACACTGGCTATATTGGGGACATTAAGTTACTGGAGTCAGTCCAGCGAAGGTGGACCAAAACCATAGATGGCCTAGAGAACTTGTCCTATGCAGACAGGCTTTCTGCTCTTAATCATTTTTCGGTTTGTGGGAGGTTATTGAGAGCTGATTTGATCGAGTGCTGGAAGATCACGCATGGTGTTGCCCCCTTTGACTCGACTAGACCATTTCATCTTGCTCCAGTTGTGGGTACAAGAGGTCATGTCTTCAAACTTGCTCATATTCGTTGTTCCCTTGAGTGTCGGTGTCGTTTCTTCCCAGTTCATGTTGTTGGCTCCTGGAATTCTCATCCCTCTGCAGTTGTTGAGCTGAGAGACCTTGGTGTTTTCAAAGCTGCTCTAAAAGATTTTCTTGGCCACAAGCTTTACAACTATTATCCCTGACCATATGAAATGAATTCCCAATGCACCTTCCAGCCTATGTCTTATTGGATTATGTTCTGTTGTTTGATGAGCTTGGATAGACTGGCGCATTGGTTGGTGAGACCTTTCGGTTCTTTGCCTGACGGTTTACTCTAGCATGGCACATAGGGAAAGGTCATCCAGGTAAGAAATTCTCTCGCTGGTGGGCATGAACGGTGGTGTGTGCTTGGGTGTGTGGGCGTCCGGGCGTGATATTTGAGAGGCTGTAATTTCCTCAACACTGTTTTTCCTCGAGATTCTGTGTGTCGTCTGCCTGGCTGGCAGCTAAGAATACCAATTTGGCACGACTCAAGGGATAAATATTTAGAGTGATTATTGTAATAGTATATTTGTGAGCTGACTTGACTCCTGCTGAAATTCTGCCGCAAAATTTCATCCCTTTCTATCTTCTAGCAACATATTCGTGGTAACTGCTCTTCTAAACTTGCTAACTGCAATCTCTACTACCCACAGCCTTGTTGCAAAAGACTTTCTCCTCTAGCTTATCCCTATGATGTCCAAATTCCTATTGCGAGAGTTAATCAATACCTACCTTTCTTCTTTCATCCCTTCCACTAGTAAACTCCGGAATAGCTTTCAAGAGGATTTTTTTTTTATTTTTTTTTTTTACGTTGTTGCCTATTGCGCCGGTAGGCATCTTCGCGGTGGGGCCTGATGGTCGGCCCAAGGCGTCTTCCAGGTGGGGCCTGATGGTCGGCCCAGCCCGTTCTGGCGCAGGCGAGTGTTTATAGTGGCGCCATCTTGCATTGGCTCATGCTGCCCCCCCGGAACTCATTCTTGATTCGCTTGGACGGCTTCCTCTAGAGTCCGGGTTGATGGGTGGTCTTCAGGACAGCATGTGGGTAGTTTTAAGTCACTCGGCGGTGACTGAAAAACCCGAGTGGTAGCGTGGGGATTCGAACCCGCGTCGTCCATCACACGGTGAATGTGGGCCCAGTACGCTACCAGTTCAGCCACCACCTACCCAGGATAGTATCAAGACACCGCCAAGACCAAAATTGACCCTCATTTTTGTCTTTGTTTCCTATTATTTTTACAGGGGCAGTGCATAGTGGGATTTTATCTACTTTTGTTTGCTTTAGAGCCATCTCCTTTGATATATATATATATATATATATATATATATATATATATATATATATATATATATATATATATATATACATATATATATATATATATATATATATATATATATATATATATATATATATATATATATATATATATATATATATATATATATATATATATATATATATAGAGAGAGATAGAGAGAGAGAGAGAGAGAGAGAGAGAGAGAGAGAGAGAGAGAGAGAGAGAGAGAGAGAGAGAGAGAGAGAGAGAGAGAGAGAGAGAGAATGTTTGATGGAAAATAATACATTTTATTACCAGCAGTTCTGGAATAAGTATAGTTTGCTGACTCCTAACCAAATATGAGAACTCTGTAGAAAGACACATCAAGTTTTGTGGGTGTGTTTGAGTAGAGGCTGAAAAGTTCATGTATGAATGAGTAAGGCTTGAGTTCAGGAAAGGAAGCAAAAAAGAATACTTTCAAAAGTTTATACATAAATGTGCAAAGTGAAAAGATATATAGATATATACTCTGGTGAGGTGTAAAAAGAACATCATAAAAAAGCTGGAGCTATGGAGATCTTGCTCAATAAAAAAGAAAAGTAGACATGAATACAGTAAGGCAATTTCATGACATGATCCTAGTGTTAACTTTGCTGTATAGAAGTGGGGCACTTCATAGCCATTAACTGGAAAATCAGGACTTAAAGAAGAGGAAAGAAAAATCCTTTGGAGCATTTAGAGTAAGAAGAGAATTGAAGGGTAACAGGCATGTAATATCAAATTGATGGGAAAGTTAATAAATTCACCCGAGACGATTATTTTTTTTACAGGAAAGGAGGCAGCTTAAGGGCAAAATAAAAGTACAAGACAAAAATGATTGCATTCATGCTGCTCCTACAAAGATGATAGTGGAAGCATTCTGAATGGGTAGATGGATGCTAATGAGAATTTGGAAATGCAACAAGTGTGAAAAAATATTCACTAATGATTGTAAAGAGGAGAGCAGACAAGACTGACCACGAGGAATGCTGAATATGGTGAATGAGATCAAACATGGAATGGAAATTGTGAATGAAAGAGAACTAATCCCTATTAGCAGTGGTGGCTTCATTTCTTTCATACGGAAAGCTTCCTGGGCCTAGGGGAGAGCTGCAGTTGTGGAAAGATAGGGGAACAATTTGTTTAAAACTCAAGGGAGGGATAAAGGGGGGATGAGAAGATTTATGTGGATGGTTAAACTTCTTCAACCCCCTCCCTTCGTGCAAGCAGTGCCTGGTCCTAAGCTGAAAAAGTTTGTGAGGTGGTGCATGAACCAAATTTTTAGTCTGATTCAACTTAAGGGCCAATGTCTAATGGACTGGTCTTCAATGGACTGTGGGACATCAGTGTCAGTGTTGAATAATGCAGTAAAAATAAACAATAACCTATGCCATAAGTGGTTCACTGCTTAAGGTAATCTTGAATATGAGTATTTACCCCTTTCATAAGGCTCAGCTCTCCTCAACTCTGTATATCTAGAAAATATAATGATGACAGTGATGATGGTTATAAAATAGATCACCACCATCAAGACTCTGCAAAGGCAAGGGAGGGGTTAAGTCTCAAAAAAAAAAAAAAAAAAAAAAAAAAATATATATATATATATATATATATATATATATATATATATATATATATATATATATATATATATATGTATATATTTTCAAAGGATGAAAACTTCCTACTAATGATACTATCCACACTGCACATTCACACATCAATCAAGTGCTGTTATTATGTAAAAAAATCAGTGTTAATGATTCTGAAAATCAAAAATAAAATAACATTTCAGAATTTATTTCCATGAAAGTCTCTCATTTCCTCTGAATTTCAAAGGGAAAATGATAAAGCACAAATGACACACATAACAGCATGTTATAAATTTGTAATGGCAATTAAATGTTTAGATGAATCCAATTTGTGATATATTATAGGGAAATTCGATGGAGTTAAACATTCTTTGCTTTAATACACTGACTACACAACACATGTGATCTTGTTAACGTCTTAAAATAGTTCATCTTAGATCAAAAATCTATATGAAAAATTAAGAAACAGCTGGAGGGTAGCCAACAACCATGTCCCGTCCCATGAGTATATCCATTTCAAGGGTCCCAAACTCTTAGCCATCAAATGAGATTATTTTTACATGCAGTTACTTTACAAACTGTCTATTCTTAAATGACTAAACCTCACCTCATTAGCCCTAAGAATTTGGGATAATCCTGGTAATAAGAGGACGGCCACTTCTAGGGTTACCCTTCAACCTCACACTTGAGGACATGCAAGCCTGCCTTTCACAAAGCTCTTGAGTAGACTAAATAACAAGTCTACCTACAGTTAGAAATGATAAATACATAAATAAATATTTAAATAATTAAACAAATGATAAAAAAAATCCTCTCGGTTTTAGAGATGAATACTTGAAGCAGGCTTAGGAAAAGGCAGGGTGGAAAATGGTACAGAAAACTGCAGGCAACAACATACTTTTTATGTAAACCATCAAATATGACACTGAATAAAAAGTAGTGGTAATTCTTGTACACCATTATAGTACCTGAACTTGCGCTCAACTCACTTATGCCCAAATATTGTGACAGAATTAACTTTTACAGAAGTTTGCCCTCCTACAATTTGGTTGCCAATCAATACTTGAGCAAAATCACACAACCAGGCGCAAAAGATGATCAATCACAAGCATAACAAGAGCAGGGAGGTGGCAGAAATCTCACCAGACCCTGCTTGGCTGGTTGCTGTGCTGTTTGCTTCTTACCTTCCACATAAAGTGGTAGCAGCAGCTACAGCAGTATCAGCAGCAGTGGCAGCAGTGATGACAGGACAGTGTTGAACATGAGAAGACACCAACAGGTTTGGCTTACAATAACATGCATTATATGCAGGAGTCCAGGACCCAAGCTCTATATCCAGGAAAGAAGACCTTATGCACATAGCAAAGGTTTCATGACAGATCCATAGTACTGAGAACTTGGATCTAAGTTAAGTAGTCCTAAGTGTGATCCATCTTATAAAGTTTACATTTAAATTATTAGGCCAGAATTTTGATCAGTTTTGTTTTGATACATAAAATCAAGATAAGTATAGAAGGTAATCAGAGAGTTTAAGATGTTAACTATCACACACACACATCATTTTCATAAGTAATAGTAGACTGAAGAGACTATGTGTAAATTATGCTTCAAGTCTTCATGACAAATCAGCTGTTTCTTTTAGATATCTGACATTTGCAAAGTGATTTGACATTAAATTTATGATTATGAGAACAAGAGAAGTGGTCTGCCTGACTCAGTTGATTTAAAAGTATGATATACAATACTGAGGCCTGGAGTCAGCTTCAGGGTCTCAATGTATAGGCCATAAGACACTCAGCAATTAAGGAATACCTTGTATAGAAGTTAATAAATCTGTTTAAAAGCATGATATAAATATATTAAATGCCTGTCAAGCTGCAACAACAAGATCACGGCACCAGAGACACACAGGACCTATCCCTTAGGAATCTAAAAAGATATCAAACATTCTCTCAAGCTCTTTAAAAGGCTTATCATTACAAATATACAAATTCAAACAAACCACAAATATGACTTGGGAACTATTCTTACCATAGAGTCTGATAAAAATCAATGTAAGAAAAGTCAAGAGCAAAGCAAATGACTAGATATACACCGGTCATTTGGCCCGCCTGGCCCTCACTCCCTGTAAGCACCAGGCCACACGTGCAGTTCATCTCTCAGCCACAGGTATGAATCACAAAGTGACTAAGTATAAATATGAAAAGATATGGGTTGGTACACCTCTGAGAATCAACTTTATTTTAACCCTAAAAGAATTAAGTTTGACATTTCATTAACAATGTATGTCTCACATGAATAAGCAATTATAAACTGCATTAAGTAATGGCTTTAGAGATGTATTGAAAGAAGCAGATGATGCCCACCTACCTTCAATAAAGGTACTATGGGACTCCCTGTTACAGTTAATGTTGCTCGTTAGGTTACCAAAATCCAAATACATGAGTTCAGTTAGATTGGATTCAACAGTAATACAGTTT